>NC_079519.1:21250833-21494281 GCF_000801105.2 Raphanus sativus
CCCCTCTCTTATAATCCGAAAGGCGAATACCGAACGTGTTTGTTTTTTTTTTTTTTAGAACGGTTGTTCTGCGCATGTTCCTTCGATCTTTCCGGTCAGGAGGGATCTTTTAGGTCGAGGCTTGTTCCTGGAACTCCTTTACTCTTACCGGATTCGAGGGGCGGTCGCCGGCTTCACAGATCGCCGAGGTGGTACACGTCCCTGTGTGAACGATAGGTCCTACGTTTTTGCCCCTTTGAGGCAGAGGCGGAGACCTCGTAAGGATAAAGGGATCGCTTTCGAGACTTCGTCGGGAGATGGCGCGGCCGCCGGAGATATTGATCCTGGCTTTACCTCAGAGAATCGGGATGTTCCTCCCCCCGGGTGACTTCTTTGACGAACTCCCTCCCGGCGTTTCCCGTGACGAGTCTTTAGACAACGAGGAAAGGGACAAGGTGACTGCGGGATGGTGCTCGCTTGGTCAACGAGTTTGTTTTTGAAACTTGAGTAACTCCACTTCTTTTTATTTGACCTCGGCTTCTTTGCAGGCCGTGAGAGTGTGGAAATGCATCGATAGATGGGAGTTTCCGCACTGCCCGGCTGGCCCGTTTCAAAGCGGAGGAAACAGAAGGGAATTTGCTAAATCCGGCTGGAGGTGGAGGCAAAATCGCCGCAAGCAAAGCCAGGTCCAGGCTCGAGCCCGTCGCTCGTGTGCGGAAGAGCGAGCGACTGACAGAGCTGCCGCCGAGATGAACCCGAAGGGCCGAAATATTTTCTCTACTGAGTTCGAAGCATACAAAGAGGCTCAGGACTTTGTAGGTGATTTTCGCGAGTGCCGTGTTCGGTCGGTACCCTCAGCAAGATGCAGCGTGAGGACTTCTCTCTTTCCGGCGAACTTGCCACGATGGATGGCTCGATGAGGATATTGCCAGCGCCGAATCCTTTGTTCCTCCGATTGAAGGGAGAATTCTGGAGAACTGTGGAATCCTATCCAATGTCTCGGAGGATACCAACGGTGTGGCGAGTTTCAAACGCAGGCGACGGGGGTGAAGAGGTCGACCAGCCCGATTTTCGTTCGGAATATCTCTAACCGACTGCTATGCATTTGATTATATTTATGATAGCCAAGTGTGGCCGTTTGTATGTATGTGTCGCGACCCCTAGGAGTCGCGTGACTTTATGTTTTCGGATCGGCCGTTGGTGCTTTTCGAATCCTGTTATAAATGCCTTTATGAACTATGCGTTTGATTTATACTTTCGTCAAGTGTTGAGGGTTTGAATACGCGTAGTCACTTCGCATTCAATCTCTTTTTTTGTCGCTAGGTCCGTAGGTCACTTTGTAGTGAACGTTAGGTTTGTAAGCGATAAGAGGCAAATTTTGGGATCTCGTATTCTGGATACTTATGCCTATGAGATGTCTTAGATACCAGCAAGGCCGGGTTAGGGCAAGACCTAGGTCTACTTTCGGACTGAAGCTGTGCGATGACAAATCGGCTTTCGTTTTGCTTGTTTGCGATTTTGACCTGACTCGTACCGTTCTAGAATCTGCGAAGTGCTTATCGGCTTATATGATTCGTTTGGGTACGAGTCGAGCTACTTCCTTTACGAAGAGCTAACCAAAATTTGGATTTTTTGTTATAGCGCGCTATGATATCCTTGTCGGATGCAAAAGGACTTCGTTAGAAGCCGGACTACGAATTTGATTGAGTGAAACGTTTCTGTATTTTTCCGTCGGGGCCAATCGACGGAAATGGTTTTTAGAGTCGCGGATGGACTGTTAGTGGGAGTTTTTAGAGTCGCGGATGGACTGTTTGGAGGAAAATGGAGAATCGAGACCTTTTGGAACTAACGACGTCTCGCGTTCCTTAAAGATATGATTTTCGTTTTCCTTAATGTTTATGCGTTGAGTAGCATTTGAATCAAAAGGATTTATCATTTATAATGTAGACTACATGCGAAAAGTGTTTTTGCGGGGAGTACAGGATATCCGTTCCCATCTCCCCCCCCCTTTTTGGCGAGGGGATAGCTGAACTCGTCGGGTTGCGACGAGCTGCCTACGTACCTCTTGCGAGGATCAAGCCATCTCGTAGTTCTGCTTCTATCACGCGTTGTTTATTACTCACGATTTCTGGCGCCTTGACTGTTTCAGCTAAGTCGGCGGTCGCGTCGGGAGTTGGATCATCCGTTTTTTCGGCGACGGACTCGAGGATTTTTCCAGTATCCTGAGTTGTGGCCTGTTCGGATAAATCCGAGTTGCTTTTTGCTGAGTTCTCGGAGGTACTCAGGTTCTTCTTGGTTCGCTTCGGGTTAGCTACTGGGGCGTTCCGATTGCTGCGAAGTTTATGTTCGGCTAGGAAGCAGAGTCGCGACTGTTTTTGGCTTCCCCAGATTACCGCTGTTCCAGTTGGTGTTGGAAATTTGACGCCGAGATGGTAAGTGGACGGGACTGCCTTCATGGCATTTATCCAAGGAGTTCCCATTATGGCGTTATAGATAGCCGGGTTATCCACTACCGCGAATTCGACGATCTTCGTGACTTCTTTAGCCATGACCGGGAGTCTGATTTTTCCGAGGGTCATGGATGTGACGCCCGAGAATCCAGTTAGTGGTCTTGGCTCTGGGATGACTTCTCCGAGGGGTATGTTCATCCTCTGCAGAGTGTCGCGGAACATGATATTGACCGTGCTTCCTGTGTCGATGAGGATGCGGCCGACTTCGAGATCTTGAATCACCAAGTCGATGACCAGAGGATCGTAGTGGGGTTTATCGAGTCCGGTCGTATCCTGTTCTCGAAGGTGATTGCGTGACTGGAACGTCGTCCTCCGGACACCATCCGGGGCTTGTCTCGGCCTTCCGTCCGTAGGCTTGATCGACGACACAGAGTCCTGGTAAAATGCGATCCTCCGATGACCATGTTGATCCTTTGGCGGTTGTTGTTGTTTCCTTCGCCGTCTTGTCTCCGTTCGCGTTTTTCGCCCGATTGAGTTCCAGGAGCGTTATTGGGATTGGCTCCGTCGGTCCTTGGCGGACGGTCAGAATCTAGGATCAGGTCTTTCATGCTCTTTGACCGTTGCTAGTTTGCCGTCGAGCAGCTTCATAATGAGTCTAGCGCCGAGGACTTTGCAGTTGGCGGTGGAGTGACCTCTCGTCTGATGGAACTCGCAGCTGGAATTGTCCTTGTACGAGTTCCGCGTCCAGGTGTTTCCGGAGGTCCTTCCTTGCTCGGAATTAACGGCGTAATTATGTTCGCCTTGGACGTCTTCCCCCTCGTGATGGACGTACTTGTCGTTACGAGAGGTTTTCTTCTTGCCGGACGCTTTCGGCGGTCCATGCTTTTGCGCTAGGATTTTCATCTCTTCTTCCATGATGATGAAATCCGTTGCCTTGTGGAGGGTATCTTGGATGGTGCGCGGCCTTTCCAGAGAAATCCACTTTCGGAACTTCGATTTGTACCAGAGGTTCTTCCTCAGGGCGTCGATGCGACTCTATCGCTGAGGCCTGTTACCCTGGACATCACGAGTTTGAACCTCTTTATGTAGTCGCGGAGCGGTTCGTCTTCCTTTTGAATTAGACTCCAAAGGTCTACGTCGGAAGTTTCCCTGTCCATGAACATGGAGAATTGCTTCAGAAAAGCTGAAGCAAGCTGGCGGAAACTTCCGATGGAGTTTCTTTTCAAGTGTGAGAACCATTCGAGCGCAGCACCTCTGAGGTTCTCGACGAACAGGAGACAGCAGCCGACATCCTTTTCCCGTTCCGGAAGTTTAGACCTTGCCATTGCAATCTGGAAAGACTACAGATGTGCCTTTGGATCTGTGGTTCCATCGTAGGTGGGAAGCTTTATTTCCCAGGATCTGAGACTCGCGCCTCCGTGATTCGAGAGGTGAACGGGGTTTTTCTCGACTCCTCGAGGAGCAGGTCGATCTCGGGGCAGTGCTGGTCGCGTGGTGAATCTGCGATTTTACCGCTTTCACCTCGGCTGCAGTTTTGGCGATGTACTCACGTAGATCGTGAATCTCGCTGGTGCCGTTGCGCTCTTCTGTCTACGCTGGCGGCGATAGGCCCGGTCTGGTCCTCAGCCAGCCTTTCTTGCTCTGACCAGTAGAGGTCTTCTTCCTCTTCTGTCATAGGTTTTTCGAAGGCTGCCGCTAGTCGAGCTGACTGACTTCGGGTCCTTCTGTGGTGGACGTCGGCGTCTTCGTCGGACGGATCCGACTGATCGCTGACATCCAGATTGATTCTTTCGACGTCGTCTCCTTCGTTGTCCCTTATGGGGGTGGAAGGTTGTCCGTCGTTTTCTTCTGTCCCGTCGGAGTGGTATCATCGGGATGAGTTCCGGGATTTCCTGGGCATCTTTTTCTTGATCTCCGGGGATCTCCGCGCGGGAGTTTGCTTTTCGCTGTTAAGGTATTGACCTGTTTAGCGAGTGAAGCCATTAGTTTCTCCTGTTCTTCCGACCGTTTCTGGGCGGTGGCGAACAGTTCCTTCATCTGGTCCAGCATCGCGGTGTTTGCCTCGGCAGTGACCGTTGATACGTTTCCAGCAGGAGTTTTCTCAGCGTTGACATCGACGGTTGGTCCGTCGTGTGTTTGCTTGTCTTTTTCCGCGTCAACAGACATGCTTAACTGGGCGTGCGTAGTTTGCGAGAAAGATAAAGCCGTGAATCCCCCTCCTTCTAGCGCCAAACTGTGGGAACCGAAATTCGCACTGTCGATTTTAGTTAAGTTGAAACGTAGGAAAACTAAGTTGACCTAGTTTTCCCCGAGGATCCCGGCTATCTGCTGGGCCACGCACGACAAAGTTAAAACAAGTCTAATTCGAGAATAAATGCGTAAAATGAATAGAGCAAAAAGAAAGAATCTTATTTCCGAATCTGCGGAGAACGTTTGGACAACAGGTCGAGATCTCGGCTGTAAGAGCTGTCGATCGTCGCTAGTCTCGAAACCTAGATCTAACCTAGTTGAGTCGCAGCTCGCTAAAAAGGAAATAAGCGCCTAAGTTCTAAATTGCTCTGGAGTGGTTCTTTCTTCTAATTTCGGATCCCCCTTCCTCTGCTCCTAGCATTGCTTATATACTCCCATATGACGGTCTATCCTTGGTGGGCTGAGTCTGCCGTGGGCTGGACTTTTTCCATTTTGTCGGCTTTCGTGTTTATCGGAAAGTTGACATTTATCTTTTCGGAAAGTTGACATTTATCTTTTCGGAAGTTTATCATTTATCTTGTCATGCGAAGATAATTGTAAACCGTCGCATCTATCCTTTAGAAAATCGTAAACTGGTCGTCCGATCGGAGTTGGTCCCTTTCGGGCCGCATTCCGGGCTTCCGCTGTTTTTCTACGATTTCTCTGAAAGGATGCTCCTACTAGGATGTCGAGTCTCTCGGAAGATCTTCGATCCATTGCTGAGGTGAATGGTGTTGTACGATAACCATCACCGTTTTATACGAAGTCTTCCTATCCGTTGACGTCTTAGGGGTTTCAGAAATCCCGGAACAGAAAAGGAGTTTTATTTATAAGGACTCGGAAAGTCGTGAAACGCGGATTTCTGGCGACCCGGAGGCTTGGAACTTATGCACGAAGACTAGCCGTCCGACGACCCGAGGGAGCACGGGGCTAGCCGCCCGGCGACCACGGCCAGCACGGGCGCTAGCCGCCGGCGGCCACGGCCAGCACGGGGCTAGCCGCCCGGCGGCCACGGCCAGGACGGGCGCTAGCCGCCGGCGGCCACGGCCAGCACGGGCTAGCCGCCCGGCGGCCACGGCCAGCACGGGCGCTAGCCGCCGGCGGCCACGGCCAGCACGGGGCTAGCCGCCCGGCGGCCACGGCCAGCACGGGCGCTAGCCGCCCGGCGGCCACGGCCAGCACGGGCGCTAGCCGCCGGCGGCCACGGCCAGCACGGGCTAGTCGCCCGGCGGCCACGGCCAGCACGGGCGCTAGCCGCCGGCGGCCACGGCCAGCACGGGGCTAGCCGCCCGGCGGCCACGGCCACGTCCGGTGTTGGCTGCTCGATTCCTTCGGCGCGTTCGTGTTCTTTGCGTTTTTAGTTTTCCGTAGGTTTTTTCCTTGTGTAGAAAATGTTTCTAGCAGTTGATTTCGAGACGATGAATCTCGAACTTAATTTTTTCTTAAGGTTTCTCGATTAACAATTAGTCTCTCGAGGTTGCTTTCACATCTTTCATATTTTTCCGAGATTTTCGGACATCGATTTCGTCTTGACCGATTTTGACCCCAACACTAACCACGTTATAAAATTAAATTATACTTCAATAGTGTTTACTATACACAGAAATGAACACGCCTAGGTAATTTTAAAAATTTCAAAAACGGTTTTAATGCTTTCCAAAATCTAACCCTAAGAACACATACAATACTACAACATATGTTGATGAAATATAAACTAAAGAATATCATGACTCACTATTTTCACTCATCTGGGCTGAAAACAATTGAAATTTGTTATATATTAATTTATATCTCTTAAGACATATGTTAATTACATAATTCCAATTTTTCACTTATCAAATATTTTTTACAAAATTTTTAAATTATGTTTAAGAATAACTGTCCAGACGACTTAACTTAAAGTCGTCTGGACGACTTATTTTCAAGTCGTCTGTTTACAGACGACTTGCGAGGGGTAGAAACGTAAAAAAAAATCCGTTTTTTTTGTTTGTTCACAAGGAGATAGTTGTAATTTCAATAGCCTTTTAAGTTACTTTTGCCTTTGACCCAAGTTGGGGTACTCTTTTGGGTTTGACTCCAAGTTTTGAGTCACAATTGGTAATTCTCCCATTTTTTTACTTGTCATGTTATCCAAGATTTTAGGCTGAGTCATTAATTTTAATAAAAAATTAATTAGACTGATTAAAGTTTTGATATCTTGAATATACTATTATTTGAGAAGTGAATTTTGTTACTTGTCATGTTATCCAAGATTTTAGGCTGAGTCATTAATTTTAATTAAAAAATTAATTAGACTGATTAAAGTTTTGATATCTTAAATAAATAATTATTAACTGATAACAAATTAATATTATTAAAATTATCTTAGAAAAATAAATGGAAAACATGTTTAAGAAATGAAAAGATAATTTCATGTATTTATTTTGTGTTTATCTACTGCTTTATTTTTTATTTGTTAATTTTTATGCCGTCGGATTGCCGTAAGCATTTTCCTATAAATGCAAGCTCTCCTCATTCACCTCATTCACTCTTCGTTCTCTCTTCACTCTATCTCTAGTCACAAGAAATCCGAAAAAAATCATGTCTTCTGGAGATTATTTCGTTCGTGGATGGATAAACCTCATTTGGATCACAACACCAAATTTGCTTACAGAAGAATACGTTTGAGGTATTGAAGAATTCATGAAGTTTGTTCAACAGCAACCAGATGTAAATACTGATATGTTAAGATGTCCATGCTCTACTTGTAATAATAGTAGGATTATAAAAGAATGAGATGTTTGAAGTCATTTGTAAATGAAAGGGTTTACACAGAATTAATTATAAAATTTGGTATCTTCATGGGGAAACTAGTTTTGAATATGGTAATACTAGCAAACCTCAGCATGTTAACGAATCTCAGCCTTATTGGTTGGTTAGAAGAACCGAGAACGGATGTAGATTATGGTGTATGTACTGAGCAAATGGTACATGATCATTATAGAGGGGAAGAACCAAATCCCGAATCAATGAGATTTTTGACATGTTGGATAAAGGAAAACAACCTTTATATAAAGGTTCTAGAGATGATCATTCACCCTTATCATATGCAAGTAAATTGATGGGTATTAAGACAGATTATAATTTGGATGAAGAATGTGTGGATGCGATTGCTGATTTTGTTAAAGGTGTTCTACCAGAGAATAATCTTGCACCGGGTTCATACTACGAGGTTCAGAAACTTGTTGCGGGTCTTCAATTACCGTACGAAATGATAGATGTATGTATCGACAACTGCATGATCTACTGGAGAGCGGATAGGGAACGGGATAAATGCAAATTTTGTAGGAAATCTCGTTATTAGGAGACGAGGAGAAGAGTTTTGGTCCCGTTCAAAAGAATGTGGTACTGTATTTGCCTTTGACGGAAAGATTGAAGAGGTTGTATCAGTGTGAGCGCACAGCGAAGGCAATGAGATGGCATGCAGAGCATTCCATAAATGGTGAGATTAGACATCCTTCAGATGTGAAGGCTTGGAAACATTTTCAATCAACATATCCAGAATTTGCTGAACAGAGAAGAAATGTTTATCTTGGATTATGTATAGATGATTTCAGCCCATTTGGAAAGCATGGAAGACAATATTCTCTTTGGCCTGTGATTGTGACACCGTACAATTTGCCGCCAAATTTGTGCATGCGACGAGAGTTTTTATTCCTCTCCATTTTTGTCCCTGTGCTAGAGCATCCTAAAAGATCATTAGATGTGTTTCTTCAACCACTAATAAATGAGTTGCAACAACTATGAGCGGATGGTGCTGAGACATACGATGTTTCGTACAAAGAAAACTTTCATATGCGGACAGTACTTATGTGGACAATAAGTGACTTTGCAGCATATGGTATATTATTTGGATGGAAAGCACATGAGAAGCTTCCATGTCCATATTGTCAAGATAGCACAGATGCTTTCCAACTAAAGCACGAAAGGCAAATATGTTGGTTTGACTGTCATAGAAGATTTCTACCACCTGATCATACATACCGTAGGAGTAAAACTTTGTTTACGAAGAACAAGCAGGTGTTTGATGATCCACCTAATGAAGTTAGTGGGGAATATTTGTGGAAATATTTTAGGGATTTTGGTGTAGAAAGGACGCCAGACGTAGGTGAACATGAAAACATTCGACTCGATGCTGTTAGAGAGCTACATAACTGGCACAAAAAGAGTATTTTCTTGGATCTGCCATATTGGGAGAGTCATCTATTGCGGCATAATTTAGATGTCATGCATATTGAGAAGAACTTTTTCGACAATTTGATGAACACAATCCTCAACATCCAAGGTAAAACGAAGGATGATCTGAAGTCAAGGTTGGATTTAGTCGATATCTGTGATTGTTCAGAACTTCACGGTGATGAGAACGGTACGACCCATTTTCCCATTTATCGGCTGGATGGTGCTGCAAAAGAAGAGTTCTTTGATTGGATTAGATATAGAGTGAAATTTCCATACGGTTATGCATCAAATTTGGGTAATTGCATCGATAGAGTTCTTTGATTGGATTACAGATAGAGTGAAATTTCCAGACGTTTATGCATCAAATTTGACAGAAGGTCTAGACTATAGAGAAGTCTCTAAAGAACTCTACCAACCGGAAGAGCGATATAGGCGGGGTGCACAACCTCGGCGCTTGCAGTATGTCCTCTAAGGAGGATCAACTTGTGAGTTTTTTTTTAATATTTATTTATCTTTATATTTATTTAAATAATTTTTTTATATATTCATTGGCTAACACTATTTTTTTAGATTGAAACAAACGACGGTAATCCCGTCGATCATCTCCACGTCATGAAGGAGGCGTACACCAACAAGAAGACGGGTCAAATTCAGGACCCCATGATCAAAGAGGTCATTGAGTTGGTGGAAATTCAAAAAGAAGCTTTTCTAGCTTCTCAGCATCTCTCTGATGACGACGATTCTACGGGTGCTTCAACCAACTTGTCCCGACTGCAAATAAACGAGATGGTCGAAAAGGTAATTTTTTTCATTCTTATATATATTTTTAATACTTTATTAACTTTAATATTTTTTTCATTACCATATTTCTTTTCTTTACTAACTTAAAATTTTTTTATGCGGTCCCTAAACGAAAGGGTCGTATGGTTGGGTTGGTCCGTCGTGTTTCTTCATGTCCGGCTTCTTCTTCACAAGTCCCGTATGTCGATCCCTTGATTCTAGAGCAGCTACTGAACAAGAATGAATGGATTGTGGCATTGGAGGAGCATAACGCTACAATCCTTGCTGAGTTGGCGGATTAGAAGAGGACCAACCTCGAGATATTGGAGAAGTTAGGTTGTTTGTTTCCTTCGGATCCTTAGTTTTTTTATTTAAAACTCTCTGAATGTTTTTTTTTCTATTTCAGTTTGTATAAACTTAAATTCTATAATATTATTATTAGTTTTTTAATTTCAGATTTTTTTATTGATTAATTTTTATAATTAAAAACAATTTTTTTTAAAAATGAATTAATGAATATATAAATCAACATTTCTGATGAAACTATTCCGTCGGAATATTTCGCCGATATTTGTGGTCGGAAATTCTGTCGGAGAATTCCGACGAAACACGTGGTCGTAATATTCCGACGAACTTGGTGCGTCGGAAAATTCCGACGAATAGTTTCATCCGAAAATTCCGACAATCACATTCGTCGGAAAAATATCGTCGGAAATTAGTGTTTCCGATGAAAAACGTTCTCGGAAAGACGCCGACACATAAGTTTGTTAGAATTCTGTTTCCCGGCATTCGTCAGAATGTCTGACGAATTTTTTTCCGACCAAATGATACCGACGACCATTTTCGTTGGAATGTCGTTGAAATATGGCTTTTCCGACGACATTCCGACGGTTTTGACCGTCGGTATTCGTCTGTTTTCTTTGTAGTGTATGGACGAAAAATCTAATCCACAAACTAATTAAGCTATATATATTTTCATGGTTTAAAAATAATTTAATGAAATATTGTTTTGTTAAAGAGTTAAAAAAAATATTACTAAATTCTAGATAAACCATATTTAAGAATTTAAAGGTATTAATAAATAAAATATGTTTATTAAAAAGTTATCTGCCAAAAACTTACATTCAGTTTTAAAATATTAAAATATATTATTGCAGGTCAAAAGCATAAAATGTTATGTTATATAAATTTATAGAATTATTTGTACCCGCAAATTCGCGGATAACTACCTAGTATTATTTATTTACGTGGTTCTCCATCAATATTATTTAAAATTTGTTTGGTTAAAATATAATATTGATGCAATAGAAATTTTAGAAACAGAGTTTCATATCGTACTTCAGGTGATGATAGAGAGCCTTGTTCTCCAAAGAAGTATTAGACACAAAATGTCCTACATCGGTAGTTGAAAGAGAAACTTAGTAATATATATGGTGGATAGACCACTCCCTTTATTACCAACTAGTGGTATTCTGGCGCTACGCGCCGGGTTCGTATGTTTTATTCTCTAATAAATTCAGAATTGTTTATTAATCCATTTGATAGTGTCTAATGATAAAAGTATATTAATTTATTTTATAGTTGCTTAGATCAAAAAGGATTAGTATAAGTAGTTTTGGTAGGTTTTCTTGTAGTTTTTAATAGGTTAATGCAATAAAAATAGAATAAATAATTGACAATTGCACCAAAGTAAATATAGATGAACTTAAAACATAAAGTAAAGTTGATGTTCCAAAAAGAATATGTAAGTATGCATTAAGTTTTATTAGTTTTTGTGTGTTTGAAGTCTTTTTAACAATTTTATCTATGAATATGTTGGCTGGGTAAAGATCATATCTTAATATATAAATGGAGACTTCTATGGCTGTTCAGCCCTCCATGTCAGCAAGAGAGTATGGGGAGTTTGTTGCCACGTGGATCATATTTTCGTTGAAAAATCTGTTTTTTTAACTGGGTTTTCATGTTACTTTTGTTAGGTCTACTCAGAATGCCCAATTAATTTTTTCGCCTTTCTTTCTACTTTTGTTCAGCATTGTCGCCATAAGAATTTGATGTCTCTGAAGAACATAACATAAGGATCATTAGTAAGAGCTGGAACAAAGAAAAGAGAAGCCAACGGATGGAAAAATATAAAATTTCTCCATCAACCATCTCCTCCTTTAAATCCCACACCCAATCGAATTCGACCAAACATATGCTGGTGAAGAAAAAACAACATCAGTACAATACAAAAAACATACAGATCATTTAATCAAGATCTACCAAATTTTGATAAAAGGAATGCCGAAATTTCACCTTTTGAAGACTCTCCAAGAACTTATCGCCGTTGCAAGTTTATGATGGCGGATGCGTTTTGTGATGGTGGTGATCCACAGTTCGGAGTCTTCCACCACAGACAAATCTCTTGTATATGACCTTTGTTGTTCTGTTTAGTCTCACCAAAAGAATTAATGATGGTGAATTGTTAGTAAAGAATCATGAAGAATAGTTATGTCGTGAAAAAAAAAGGAAAAAAGAAGAGAGGTAGATGTATAGTTAGGTCGGTGGCAGTGGCGGAGGCAAAAATAAATCTTGTGGGGGTCATAATTAATTTTAGGGAAAATTGCCAAAACGGAACAAAAATTCAGCATGGTTGTCCTTATAGTATAAAACTATCATTTAGTTGTCCTTTTAGTATAATTTCTTTCATAATCCCAAAACTAACCCTTGATTAATCTAATTAAACACATTAAATTAATAGAATTTTAAAAAATAATAATTAAAACATTTAAAAAGGGAAAATAAAAATAAAAACTTATATTTTTTTTAATAAAAATAAATTTTGTAAAACTTAATAAAAATAAAAAAAATAATTTACAAATTTTTTTAAATAAAAAACGTTAAATCAACCTAATAAAAAACAGTTAACAAATTTATATTTTTTATAAAAAGTTTAAAATGTTTGTAAACTTTTTAATTTTATCAAAATTTTTAATCAAAAAAATTAAATGTATTTTTATAAAGTTTGTTTAAACTTTTTATTAAAAACTTTTTGTAAGGTTTTATTTTATTTTTATAAAATTTACAAATTTTATATAGTTTGTGTAAAGTTTTATTAAACACAGTAAACTAAAAGAATTTAAAAAATAATAATTAAAAACGTTTAAAAAGGGAAAATAAAATAAAACTTTTAAAATTTTATTTAATAAAAATAAACTTTGTAAAATAAAAATAATTTACAAATTTTTTAATAAAAACGTTAAATAAACTTATTAAAAACATTTTACAAAGCTTTATTTTTATAAAAAGTTTAAAACTTTTTAAATAAAATTGTAATTAAATAAAAATTTAAAATTTATAAAATAAAAATAAAAATTTACAAAAAAATTAATAAAAACTTTAAACTAACTTTATAAAAAGAAACATTTTACAAAGTTTTATTTTTTATAAAAAAGTTTAAAACGTTTGTAACCATTTTAATTTTATCAAACTTTTTAATAAAAATATAAATTTTAAAAATGTTTTTAAAAAAATAAAATTTGTAAACTTTATAAAGTAAAAATAAAATTTTACAAAAAAATGCACCTAATTTCAAAACACCACATGTTGTATAGATATGTATCATAGTGAACAAGAGTTTGTGAAAAAAAAAAAAAGAAAACTATGGAAAAACCATAGATTAATGAATAAGACAAGGGAAAATCATTTTTTAAAAAAATTTGACAAGCAAAATCGAAAATAACACGTTTTAGGAAGTTAGAATATTTTTAGAAGATTTTTAGAATATTTCCATAACTGAAATTTTCATTAATTTTCGCAAAAATCAGGTAATCTTATCCGTAGAAGGCGCATTCTAAAAGTTTAGAACATTGACAAAAATCCAGAACACGCATTCTACTTTTAGTAGACGGAAGAGTACATTTTAGAAAACACATTCCGCGAAATTTAGAATACTTAATAAAAGTAGAAGATGCTTCCAGACGAAAAGTAGATAGCTTTAGGATTAGTAGAATGCGCATTCCACTTTTTTAGAAAATTAGTAAACAGTAGAATGTACGTTCTAAAAATAGTAGATGACCATGTTTATTTTAGAAAACGCTTTCTACTATACCATTTTCCGTAGAAGGCACATTCTACCTTTAGTGGAACGTATTTTCAAATTCTTATTTATCAACTTTTTGAAAACAAAAAAAATATCAGCATGTGTATATTGGTGTTTTATTAATTGTTTGTATTTTTAATATTTTTTTTGATTCACAAAAGTATTTATTTCATTAGTTTTCAGAAATAGAAAGGGTAAAAAGGAGAAAAATTGGACAAAAAATGATTTATACCAAAGGGACAACACCCTTGTTTTTTTGTTCTCTTGGCTTGTTTTTCTTAATTTTATTATAGAGAAAGAAACATACATAAGATTTGAACTTAAGACACAGGGTCAAAAATGGTGATTTTAACCATCTCACCAAGACAATAACATGAAAAACAAGCCTAAATTTAAAATTTTATAGATTTTGTTGGGGTCACTGACCCCCTTCCAACCAACGTGGCTCCGCCACTGGTCGGTGGTGTTGTAGAAAGGAAGGCGAAAAAATTAATTGGGCCTTCTAAGTAGACTTAACAAAAGTAACATGAAAGCCCAGTTAAAAAGACAGATTTTTCAACGAAAAATATGATCCACGTGGCAACAAACGCCCCATGCTCTCTTGCTGACATGGAGGGCTGAACAGCCATAGAAGTCTCCTTTATATATTAAGATTGGTTTTAGGTTGGAAGCCCATCTAGTTTAACATGGTATTAGAGTCTGATCCATGCAGTCCAACCTAATCCACATCGATCTGGCCTAAAGTTGGCTCATCGATCCTTACCCGAACATTCCGAGATTGATGCTCAAAGAGTCATCATCTCGAGGAGGCGTATTAGACACAAAGAGTCCTACATCGGTAGTTGGAAGAGATCCTTAGTAATATATAAGGTGGATGGACCATTCCTTTTATTACCAATTGATTTTAGGTTGGAAGTCCATCTAACTTAACAAGAAGAAGGTTCTATCTTCTGTTTTCTATTGCATTGAGTGGAATCTAAGACATTCTCAAGCCGCCTTATAAAACTCTCTTTAAGAGGTTGAGAACACATCTAGGAGGGTTGAGATTTTTGTCCATCCTGCGTAATGATCTTCTATCCATACTCACGTAATGTTTTTCCCATTTTTCTTGTTTTTTTGCTAAAATTTGTTGCATTTAATATAAAAGTGGCAAAAGCATACATACCCATTTTTCTTGTTACGTGACTCAATCTAAAAAAATTCTTGTTGAATCTGCCACTGATGATTGTAGATATGAAAACCCGCGGTCTTTGCGAACATTAGATTCTTATCTAAAGGGAGAAGCTCGGGATGTGGCTTTGTCCTGCTACTTTAGAGCTTCATCAAAACACTTGGATGATCCTGCTTCATTGCTTGAGAAAATTGTCGCTTATGAGGCACGCGTTACTAGTTTCTATTACATTAACCTCTAAAACAACTTTGTTTTGTTAATCTAACAATGTGTTCAATTTCATAAGGCGGTGCAATTCCTACCCCTGGGTAAATGCAATGGCTCCTCTCAAAGTTATCATCTCAATCAATATTTTCTGAAGATGAGCACGGCAATACACAGAGCACAGCGAGAAAGTATTACTACCAGAAAGAGGAACAAACCCTTATTAGTCCATCAGAATAAAAATATTTTTATTCTCAATGCTTCTTAATAGATTCATTGTTCACTTCATTACGCTCTTATCAATCAAGTTCAAGGCATCAACTCAATGATTCTTGTTAATGCAGTGATTCTTCTTCCAGTAATAATGCCATGGAAGCTCTATTGAATTTTCTATCACAAAAGAACTGCGAGTGGGCTATGTCACCTCGTATATTACCAATTTTAGAACCTATTCTTATGCGGTTGTGTGCTAAGTATGTTCATTCTTGTATGTCTACTGGTTAGCATGAATCATATACTATAAATTCTAATGTTTTTGTCTTCATTTTGAAAGGTATCTCTTCCAAGAGAATAAGAGAGGAAAATCTTTAAACTCTGTTGCAAACTTCCACTTACAAGACGGAGTGGTAAGTCTAAGTGGTTAACACTATGAATTCTAATGTTTTTGTCGTCATTTTCATGGGTATCTCTTGCTAGAGAAGAAGAGAGGAAAAGCTTTAAACTTGCAAACTTCCACTTGTATATCTAGTGGTTAACATGAATCATATACTATAAATTCTAATGTTTTTGTCTTCATTTTCATGGGTATCTCTTGCAAGAGAAGAAGAGATGAAAAGCTTTAAACTTTAATGCAAACTTCCGCTTACAAGACGGAGTGGTAACTCTAAGTGTATGAAATAGGGTTCTAGACAACGTTAGTGTGGTTGAGATTTGATAAGCTCTCTTTTTTTATATGTTAAATAGATGGTTGAAAAAAATAAATTAGATGGATGATCGATCAGAGTAAAATATTCATCAAAGTGGACGACGCATTATGGTTAACTATGTCTACAGGTTAGAGAACATTGAAGACTATGGCTCAATCATATTTGGGTTCAGGTAAGATTCCTACATCTCCTAGTATTATCCATTACCTTCTCTAAGTTAGCTCCACAAAAGCAAATCAATCTTGATTCTTGATTACTTATGTCATTTTCAAGCAAATAGTCTATGATTAAAACCCTGAGTTTAACAAGAACAATGATATATATACTTATGTGTATGTACAAACGGTTTCATGTGTGTATACTCTGAGCTTTCACTTATCTGGATCAGTTTCAACATGGCTAGTCTCCAAGACGTATTCACGCATGAGTTTTGTGTTGGATCTATCCACATTCTGCATTTTTCACAATCACAAGATGCTTTGTTACATTTACATACTTCACACTCAGCCACTCTATATATATAAAGTATTATGGTGAGGAGAGATAACCTTGAACGCGAGGCGCTGTAAATTGTCCCATTCGAAATCGTTTTTACAGTAAGCAGACCGTACCTACGTTAACGGTTACAATAGATTCAAAACCATAAATACAAACCTAGAGTCTAGAGAGATGTGAAGAGTATTTTTGAACTAAAGGAGAGAAAGGAAAAGCTTAGCTTACCTCTAAAATTCGAAGGGCTTGCATTGATCATGAGACGAAAACAGAATTTGATTAGTTTTTTATATGAAACCAGATATAAATGTATGAATATATATATACTAAGCATATCGATATAGAAAATGACTACTTTTTTTACAAAAGAAACTTTGTAACCAATTTATTTACTATTAAGTATATAAAAAGTTTTTTTTCGTGGTACCTAATTTCATGTGACGTGAAGATCGACGCATGAGAGCAGCACAGAACTTATCACCGTCACTAACAGAGTTTGTGTCTAAGAATTCTCTTAACTCCATATACGCCTCAGGGTTATAACTCTGTCATTATAATTAACTAATCATTAATTATATTAGTTTAAACACCTAAGTTAAATACGAATTAGTGATCACCTCAAGCTGAGCAGACACTATCCTCACTGCAACATAAGTAAAAAAGTCATGCAGATGCTTCGCTACCTTAGCCTCCGGTGAAGCTTCTCCAAAGCCTAACTCAATTATCAAAAACAATACTTAGAAAAAATGGACACTAATCTGTATAGAAAATAATGTATCGATCTAGCTAATCGCATTTTTAACAAACAATACGACATACCGGGAACGTACATCTTGTTAGAACAAATGCAAGTTGGTTTGCGATTTCGAAATTTCTGCATTGATGGATAAGAAAGTGAAGGCTTTCTAAGTTTTGGAGGATTGAAGTAAGAGAGGTAAGAGTGGTGAAGGAGAGAAGAAGATGACTCCATTAAATTAGATGTTTCGATAAAGAAAAGTTGGAGATGCTTTTTTTCTTCTTTCTTTTTCTTTTTGCTTTTTGGTCGTACATAAGAAAGTGAATTAGGATCACACATCAAAATATCTTAGAATATATGGATAAATAAATATCTTCCAATGTATAAAGATAATACATTTTTCATCTGAGAGAGAAACAGTGGAGCCAATAAATATCTCTCAAAATCAAAGAAAATAAAAAGATAATACATCTTTCATCTCCAGTAAAGAAAAATACTTAGGGTTCATCTCTAGGTTCACTAACTAATAAGATTTATCTATTTTAAATTTAGTATTCTTTAAAAAATGAAATCAAATAATTATAAATTTTTGAAATAATATTATGTTTGTAAAATAAAAAAATAGTAGTAATTTTCAAAACAAAATTGAAATATTGATAAACCATCAGTAAATACTAAAACCTAAACCCTAAATTCTAAATAATAAACCCTAAATTTTGGATAAATCTTGAATTCTTGTGCAAATCTTAAACCCTAAACCCTTAATCCTAAACCATAAACTAAGCCCTTAATCATAAACCCTAAACCCTTAATATTAAACCCTAATACTAAACCCTAAATCCTAAATTCCAAAATGGTTTATGGCTTATGATTAAGGTTTTAAGGTTTAGGATTTATCCAGAAGTTTAGGATTTATCCAGAAGTTTAGGGTTTAAGATTTAATGTTTAAAATTTAGGGTTTAGCATTATGGTTTAGGATTAAAGGTTTAGGGGTTTTGTTTATGGTTTAGGATTAACGGTTTATAGTTTAGGATTTGTCCAAATATATAGGATTTACCCAAAGATTTAGGGTTTAATATTAGAATTTAGGGTTTACAGTTTAGTAATTTGATGACGGATTTATCAATATTAAAAAAAAAAAATTTGGTAATTATTAATATTTTTATTTATTTTAAGAACATAGTATAATTTCACAATTTTTTACTATTTGGTTCTTTTTTTAAAAGATATTAAATCTAAAATAACTAAATCATATTGGTTGATGAGCCTAGAAGTTCACCTAGGGGGTGAACCCAAGTAATTCTCATTAATAAATATTTCTCAAAAAAGAAAATTAAACCATTGTTTTTAGGGATGGACACTTCAGTTATTTTATCGGTTAGGTTTGAGTTTGGTTCGGTTTGGTTAAGTTCTAAAAATTCTCCAACTGAAGTAAACCATAGTTAGTTTGATTTTGATCGATTTTGGTTCGGTTTGTATTCGGTTCGGTTTGTTTTCAGTTTGGTTTGTATTTCAGTTTGGTTTAGTTCTTTTTGAAACATAAAGGTGTGGTTATGAATCATATTGTTGGTGACTATAAAAAAAATAAACTATTCAAACTAAATGCAATATAAAACTGAAACATCTATACTATTATTTGCGAAGTGATTTTTCGCAATGGAACTCTCACTTTAAAAGTTAGAGTGGCTAATATCTATTGTACCCTTAATAAATAAAAAATATATAAATTATCCATAAAATAAAAAAATGAATTTTATTTTTCTTGATTAAATAACTTAAAATTAATATAATATTAAGAATTCTCCAAAATCTAAAAATATATTTTAAAATAAAAAGATACTTCATATATATATTTGGTTGTTATCTGAAATATTGTTTATATAAAAATTAAAAAACGAATTTTAATGTTCAAAAAGGAAATTTAATTTTCTTGATTAAATAAGTTAAAATTAGTAATAATAATAAGAATTTTCCAAAATCTAAAAATATATTTTAAAATAAAAAGATACTTCATATATATATATGGTTGTTATCTGAAATACTTTTAATATAAAAATGAAAATTTAAAAAATAAAAATGAATTGAAAATTATTTGATTAGATAAGTGATTAAAATTAATATTTTTTTACGATTAACCTCTCACTTCAAAATTTAGAGTGCTTAATATCGTTCATATCTTTAATGAATAGAATATATAAATTACCCACACAATGAAAAATAAATTTTAATTTTCTTGATTAGATGAGTGATTAGAATTAGTAATAATAATAAGAGTTATCACAACATCAAAAATATATTTTAAGATTAAAAGATACTTCATATATATATTATTGTTATCTAAAAATATCTTTTAATATAAAAATTAAAAAACAGAAACGAGTTAACAAAATGTTTAATTAGATAAGTGACTAAAATAATAATAATAATAATAATAATAATAATAATAATAATAATAATCCAGAATCTAAAACTATATTCTAAGTAAAAACTGATAATTACTATGTATATTGTGTTGTTGTCTGAACAATGTCTTTTAGTTAAAAATTAAAAATAGAAAATCACATAACTAAATATTAATTAAGTATTTTTTAATATATACAATTGAAAATAAAATATTGAGTAATTTCAAAGATTTATTTATTATTATTAAATATAATGTTCAAAACAAAATTTCAAAATATTTATGATATGTGGCTGAAAAAGAAATATTTATAATATGTAAGAATTTTAAATGAAAACATGAATCATGATATTTTTTAATTAATAATATATGTATTAATAAATAATTATAAACATAAATCATGATTACGTCCGCATGAGCGGGCAAGACACTTAGTTAGTCGTACCCTTAATAAATAAGATCCCCTAGTCTATATTTGAGAAGTGATTTGCCACATGTCTTTTCTACAATCGTTTTCACAAAAAATTTGTGACGTGGCTATTAAGATTGATGACATGTCATATGGTTAAATATGACATGGAAAATTATAATTAATGTTGATATATATTTTTGGAAATCTTTTTAGAATATGGCAATAACTCATATATTACCTCTAATATTGATTTATATTTTTGGTAAATTTTGTAGAATATGGTAATAACTCATAAATCATTACTAAAATAAATATATTCAAATATGACATTTTGAATTTCGAAATATTATATAATTTTACTTTTATAATTATAAAAAAATTATTATCTAAAATTTTCTGAATTTTTTTAAAAATTTAAATCGTAATATCATTAGTTTCTTTTAGATATCTGCAAATTATATAAATATTATTTAGTTTTAATTTTTGATAACTATACAATTTTATATGTTTTTTAGTAATTTTGTACAAGTTGATTTAATACATTTAACCAAATGAAATAAATAATTTTTTTATCTAAGATTTTAACTTTATATATATATACATATATATTCTTAAAAATACTTAAAAAAATATTTTCTCTTAAATTTATGCTTAATTAATGATACTTATATTAATTACTGGTCAAAATAATAAAATATATAATATTAATAAATTATATTTTAAAATATAAAATTTAACTTTTAAAAAATTCATCACTATACATGGTGCACGAAAAAATTTAGATTAATAATTGTGACATAACTACTAAAATTGATGAAATGTCTTATAGATTAATATCACATGGACAATTATATTTAATGTTAATTTATATTTTTGGTAAACTTTTTAAAATATGGTAATAACTCATATATTACATTTATTATCGATTTATATTTTTTTGGACTTTTTAAAAACATGGTAATAACTCATAAATCATCATTAAAATAAATATATTCAATTATGACATTTCAAATTTCGAAATATCATTTAAATTAAAAAGTTTTCAAAAATATATACATATTTTTTGAAAATTATAAAAATTAAATAATAAAATCAAATTAAATCGCAAAATTATTAGTTTCTTATATATATCTACAGATTTTATAAATATTTTTTAATTTTAATTTTTGACAATATGAAATTTTACATATTCATTCAATATACTTAATTAAAATAAATAGATAGAAAAATCTACCTAAGATTATAATTTTAAATATATACATGCACATTCTTAAATATAATTCAAAATAAACAAAATTGTTTTTATCTTAATATTAATGTTCAGTTAAATTAAATTATATTAAAATATTTATAAGAAAAAAGAAAATTTATAATATTAATAAAAGAATAAATATAATTTATATTTATCTATTAAAAATATTTTAAAATTCTTTTACTGCACATGGTGCAGGAAAACACCTAGTATATATTAGCTAAAAGATAAAAAAGAATTTAAAACTAATAATAGTAAGAATGATCCAAAATCTTAAAATATATAAGTTAAATAAGATATAATTTATATATATTGTGTTTTAAACCGGAAGAACTTTTAATACCAAGTTCAAAATTAAAAAAAAACACATATTAATCAAGTAAAATTCTTCATTTATATAATCGAAAATATAATATTAAGTGATTTTAAAGATTTTTTATTAATAATGAATATAATGATTGAAATTTTTTTTAAAAATTATAATAAGTAAGAATTTTCAAATGAAAAAAATAAAATAAATTATGATATATAACTATTATATTTTTATTAGTAATGCATATATTAATAAATAATTACAAAATAATTTTGTCGGGATGGGCGGACGAAACACCTAGAAACCCATTAGATACAATATCTTTTTCTATTTGTATTTTTATGCTCCTAATGTTTTGGGACATCCCAACAAACTTAGAAAATCTTCTTTTCGAAGATCCAATGAATTCTCCAATTATGAGAAAACATCAGATAACGGTCTAACCTCATTTATATGTTTGGTTTTATAAAAGGTTGATTTTAGTGACAAATGCATATGTATTAATTAACATGATAGAGATAATATGATCATGTATATAATAAATAGTTATATATAATATGTACTATAACTAAAATATTATTTTAATAATTTTATGTTTATCTATTAGATTAGATAATTGAACGTAAATTAATATAATACAACTTTTGACCAAAAATAAATAAAACAATTCTAATATATATTATTTTGTTATCTGAAAATAATATTTTCAATCATAAAGATTAAAAAACTAAATTCAATATATATATATATATATATATTGTAATGAGAAACTTCATTATAGATACATATATCGCCAATTTAAAAATTTAAAAGTATAAACATAACTTATCATGTTAATTATTGAAATAATAATATATGTATTAATAAATATCTATAAGATTATTATGCCCGCATAAGCGGGCCAACCATCTAGTAAACCTTAAGAAACCAAAAAAAAATTTATAAGAACACAATAAAATCAAAGTTAACTAAAATAGATAATTATAAAACCAACATTGTTAATGAAATTAATAGTGATTATAGTCTTAAGATTTTTGTGTATTGTATATTGTTAGTATGTTTAATTTAAATAATAATAAAAATATATTTGTTTCTCATTTTGGTTTTAAATTCAGTTCGGTTCGGATCAATCTCGGTTCGGTTGATTCGGGTTGGAAAAATCTTAAACTGAACTATTTATAATAGACTTTGGTTCGATTTGATTCGGTTTCAGTTCGGTTGATTCAGTTTGACTCGATTCGATTTTTTTTTTGCTTCTTCCTAGTTTTTTTTTGACAACATAAAGAAAAACCCATCGTTATATGGACTATAATTATAAGTCCATATCAAAATATATTATGAGACTACAGATCTTTCAATTCTCCGGTATCTTCAAAATACTCGTGATAGAAAAAAAAGACAATACATATTTTATCTACAATAAATGTACAATAAATCTCTCATAAAATCAAAGAACACAATATAATAAAAAACGATTGTTTTTTTAACGCTGATTTAGTATGATATTACAATTATGACATGAAAAAGATTACATAGACGTTTCGACAATCGACAATACTACCTGATTTATGAGATCTACGTCTAACTGCATCATCTGAGTCGTCTTACGAAGATCCACTCCTGATCAGATTAATTTGCACCATGTTGTAGATCCCTTATAAATCTTTCTTCTGTAATCTGCATAATTGTTTAATAAACCATTCTCTCCGAAACTTAAAACATGGATTTTGTACAATCCGCAAGAAATTGCATAATCTGAAGTTCAAATCCCATATTTGAACGTATAAACTTTTAAACTTTAATTAGTAGGTTACAGTGCTTCAAAAAAACGATTGTTATACGGAAGATAATTATAAGTCCATATCAAAATATATTCTGAGACTACCAATTTTCTGTATACATGCCTAACTTTTTCTTTGACCGAGTTGGATCCCTGGATTAGTTCTTTAACTATTGCTTACTTTAAAAATTAGTATGCGGGATTTAATGTTGTAATTTTGTTTTTAAAATTTAAGTGTATGTACGCATTTTAATATGGATCACAACACGTTCCACGAGTAGTTCAATGCTATAAAGTAGTGTTACACTAAATAGATGTGAAATATCTTATTAGTTGAAATTACGTTTTACAAATCGAATTCACTAAAACCAAAAACAAGTAAAAATATTGTAAACGTGCAAATCAATTGAAATAGAAAATACATTTTTTAGGGAGTTGTGGAATGATCTCTGTCACCATAAAGACTCTCCTTTATTTCAGAATAAGGTATAGCTGTTAATGGGAGATTTTAATGAAATTTTGGATGGAGAAGAAAACTCAGGGTTTAGTGATGTGGGAAGACTACCAAGTAGAATGAGAGATTTCCAAAAAATGGTTCTTCACTGCAATCTGTCTGATATGGGATACAAGGTTCTTTTTTACTTAGTGCATTAAAAGAGAGGAGAGCCTAATCTGCAAGAAGTTGGACAGAGTGCTGTAAATTGATGTTGCTCAGCTTCGTTTTTGAAAGAAGCTGAAGAATCTAAAGCCATTTATCAGGAAGATGGGAAGTGAAAAGTTGGGCAATCTGTCGAAAAGAGAAAAAGAGGCTCATGAAATTCTTTGTAAAAGGGACAAGCAAACTTTATTGAATCCGAGTAGTAATATGATTCAAGAAGAGGCTGAGGCTTATGAGAGATGGATGCACATAGCTGGTCTGGAAGAAGATTTCCTAAAGCAGAGAGCGAAACTCTATTGGCTGGATGTTGGAGATCCAAATAACAAAACTTTTCACTGCTGTATCAAAACCCGCCAGGCTCAAAATACAATTCGTGGGATCAGAAATTCAAATGGTGTAATAGTGGCAACTCAGAAAGAGATAAAGATGGAGGCAGAAAGATTCTTTTCTGATTTTCTAAACCAGAGTCCATAGAGATATAAAGGTACCATGAAAGAAGCTCTTCAAGATCTTTTTGAGTTCAGATGTTCTATGGAGGATTGTAATTTTCTTGAGAGGGATGTTAATGAGGAAGAAGTTCGTAAGGTGCTCTTCACAATGCCAGCTTACAAATCCCCAGGGCAGATGGATTTGCATGTGAGTTCTTTAAAACTACTTGGAGCATTGTTGAACTGGATTTTGTTGTTGCTGTTCAGTCTGTGTTTTAGCTTGGGTTCTTGCCAAAAGGAGTAAATTCTACAATTCTAGCACTTATCCCTAAGAAGCTAGACTCGTTAGAGATGAGAGACTACAGTCCCATAGCCTGTTGTAATGTGATCTATAAGGTGGTATCAAAGATCCTAGCTAATCGGTTGAAAGGGATTTTGCCTAGACTTATAAACGAGAACCGGTCGGCATTTGTGAAGGATAGATTGTTGCTGGAAATATTCTCCTGGCTTCAGAGTTGGTAAAAGACTACCACAAAGACTCGGTTTCTCCAAGATGTTTGATGAAAATTGACATATCTAAAGCATTTTTCTCTGTTCAATGGCCCTTTGTGTTGATGAGTCTTGAGGCTCTTGGATTCCCGGGAAGATTTATTCACTGGGATACGGCTTTGCATCACTACCCCATCTTTCTCAGTTCAGGTAACGGTGATTTAGCTGGATTTCCAAAGTGCTAGAGGGTTGAGGCAGTGTTGTTCGCTCTCACCGTATTTATTTGTCATGTGCATGAATGTTCTCTCTCACAAGTTTGATAAAGCAGTGCAGGAGAGAAAGTTTAGATTTCACCCGGGGTGTAAAGCTCTATGTCCCACTCACATGTGCTTCGTAGATGATTTGATGGTATTTGTTGAGGGTTCTAAAGAGTCAGTTGAGGGTGTATTAGCTGTGTTTGATGAATTTGAAGTGTGGTCAGGTCTGAGTATAAGTCTGTAGAAATCAACAGTATATATGGCGGGAGTAACAGAGGTGGAAATGGGTAGAATTCGAGAAAAATTCCCTCTTGCAGAGGGTGAACTCCCCGTTCTATATTTAGGGCTTCCTCTCATGACTCAGGCGATGAGAAAGCAAGACTATCTTCCCTTAGTAGAGAAAATCAGAGGTAGAATAAGCTCTTGGAAAAGTAGGTTCTTATCCTATGCAGGAAGGCTCCAATTAATAATGTCAGTGCTGGTGAGTATTGTAAATTTTTGGACAGCTGCATTTCGTCTCCCTAGTAAATGTATGAAAGAAATTGAACAACTTTGCGCAGATTTTCTCTGGTTTGGACCAGAGTTAAAGACTATTGGAGTGAAGGTGGCTTGGATAGATATATGCAAAGAGAAGAATGAAGGGGGATTAGGGATTCGTCCTCTAAAGGAAGTAAATATGGTATATGGTCTAAAACTCATATGGCGGAAACTCTTGGGTGACTCTCTGTGGGGAAAATGGATTAAAAAGAATCTTCTTAAGCAGAAATGCTTCTGGGAAGTTAATAAAAGTATTCAGTCGGGTTCTTGGATATGGAGGAAGATGTTGAAGCTTAGAGAAGTAGCAAACAATTTCTACAAAAAAGAAGTGGGGAATGGTAGACATACTTCATTCTGGTATGATCGATGATCAGAACGAGGAGTGCTCTCTGAGATTTTGGGTGATCAAGGGATTATAGATATGGGAATTCGAAGATGAGCAACAATGGAGGAAGCAGTTCTAATTAATCGAAGAAGAAGAAGGCATCGTTCTGCAATATTGAATGATATAGAAGCTGAACTCAGAGTACTTAAAGAGCAGCACAGTGAGAACATGGGAGATACTAGTCTATGTAGAAGGGAAACAGGTTTCAAGCAGGTCTTCTTGACTCATGAGACATGAATGATCTTACGTGAGAAAAAGGCTCAATGTGCTTGGGAAAAGGGTGTTTGGTTCTCGCAAGCCACTCCAAAGTTTTCATTTATGGTTTGGCTAGCGACACTGAACAAAATGGCTACAATGGATAGAGTCTCAAGATGGAGTAATGGAGTTGATGCTGGTTGTGTGCTATGCAAGAGTGTTTTGGAATCGAGGAATCATATTTTCTTTGAATGCTTCTTTTCGTCTAAGGTATGGCAATATCTGGTCAAAGGAATATTGGGTAATGACTACACAAATGATTGGCACTGCATTCAGAGGTTGATAAATGATGGAAGAATGGAAAGGAAGAAGCTATTTTGTTTAAGGTATGTTTTTCAAGCAACTATTCATGCAATTTGGAGAGAAAGAGGCATGATGATAAATCTCTGCCTCTTCTTGCGTTGGGAAAGATGCTGGAGAAAGGGGTACCTAATAAGTTCAGTTTGCTGAGAGCAAAAGGAGGAAAGGGAATGAAAGATATTTTGCAGTTTTGGTTTAGCACAAGACCATAATCATTTCTTAGAAGTAGAAGTAGTGTAAGTTGTATAGAAATTTTCTTTAAAAAGGTGCGCTTGATGTAAAAAGATTTTTTTGATGAATAAAGTTTAACTGTTCATTCAAAAAAGAAATTGTAACTCTCATGATCTACGGCTATATGTATAAATTATAAAAAGTTTTTTTTTTCTTTCTGAAACTTAGTATACCTTATCATGAGTATAGTGAAGAATGCAGAAGATAGGTCAGAGAGAAACAGTGGAGCCATTGAGGAGGATCCAGAACACCACTTAAGGGGATGAGTATAGTATACATCGAAGAAATTCAGGTCTAGTCTCGTGGAGCTCTGAGATCTTGTGGAGAGGAGCAAAACACAGTGTGATAATTGGCTCAGTCCTTTCCCGAGATGGAAGGGAACTTAGGGAAGAGCTCGTCAGATCAAAATCTGCTCCAAAGGCAGATGAGAAATACGGGACAAAGTCGGCATGACTCGTCCGTCAGCTACCAGAGGGAGGTTCATTGGGAATTGTCCCTGAGAACCAGAACACAGCGGTATATAGTGCCATGTATCACTAGTTTAGATGTATCTCTATTTGATGATCTACGATATGTATCTATAACAAGTTTTTATACAAATTTCTTTTTTATTTAATATTCTTGTTTGATTGGTTAAATTATTTTCTATTAAATGTTAAATAATGTTTTTAAATTTGCGGTAAACAAATCTTAGCAAAATATTAATCGACTTTCATAGGAATCAAAAAACTCAAGGTGACCAAACAATACCAAAAATAGTAGAAAGAAAGAAAGCTCAAACGAAAAAAAAAAAGCTCTTGTGAACGAGCGGAAGAATACTAAAAGGAAACTGCCAAGGATTGTGACCAAAGCAATTCATGGCACTTATATTTGCACTGACTTCCGCTTCGTACAAAAGTTGGAGACACGATCAGTTCGAAGTCAGAGGTTTCTTCGCCTTCCGTTTACGTCGTGGCTTTCCACTACTCGCTGGGGGTGGTGACGACGTCCCATCTTGTGAGCTTACGCTACACGGAGAAACATCATCCTTCGTAACCTCACCAGCATCAAGACCATCAGAGATCTTGCACTCCTCGATATCCTCCTTGAGGGTCACGTCTTTCTCCTCGGCTACCTCCTTACGTTCCTACAAAAGAGAAAAAAAATAATTAAAAGGTTTAGATCTTTATCATGAATGGTACAAAAGCGGCCAATATAAGCCCTAAAAAGAATATAAGCCACTACCTTTTTCTTTTTGTTTTTCTTAGCGGGGAGGCTGATCTCTTCTGAACCAGCCGCGGAAGGAGGAGGAGAAGGAGGAAGACGGAGCTTTTCGAGTTCTTCGATAAGGGCGATGACGATTGGCTTCGAGCGGATGGCTTCTTTTTGCTCCTTGTTTAGCGTTTTTCCCTGAGAAACCGACTCTTCCATCTCGGTAATACGGTTGTACTTCTTGCGGTGAGCGCGGAGACGCTTGCTAATGAGAGCCATGACTTGTTGTCCTTCTGTGACGGCCATGTTGTCAATGAGCGATGTGAACGACGGCTGAGGAGAAGAAAGATATAGAGGTTGGTTATAGGTTTAGGGATATGAAATAGGATGCGTTTTGATTGAAACAACATATGCGTATATATAGTAGAGACCTTAGGTCTCGATACTATATTTCGGAACATTCTAGATCTTTGTATTGATAGATACAAATCTCCATATTTTTAGTTATTAACAAATATTTTGTATATTTTGGATTAAGCTTAGATATTTCTTCAGGTATTTCCATATATCACAATTGCATCTTACTAGGACTAGGATAACTTTGGGCCCAAGCGTCCCCAATAGCTTTGTGACCAAGCTTCTTCAATAGCGTTGGGATCAAGCTTCTCTCTCTAATAGCTTTTGGATAGTCTCTTGTACTATAACCATTGCATCTCCTCATTCAATTTTGGCACATCTTCTTTTCCATAACTATAGTCGTTTATCATGAAAAAAAGAAAAAAATTAATTAATTAAATGAGTTATTCTTCTATATATTTTTGAAATATAATTTTTTTGTTAAGGATCGAAGAATAAATATTTTATTAATGTTAATTCTATTATACCTTTCATTGTATAATGTATTACATAATTAAAAAAATACACACATAAAAATAAACATTTTCATTTTTGGTTAATATATAGAATTCTTAAAAAATCTTTTTAATAGGTTTTTGTCAACCTCTGTTTGTTCAAAGTTTATAGTTGAAATACACTGGAATGTTACGACTTCATTCCCTTCATCAGCAAACCTAAGAAAACTAGTTAGTTCTGTACTAGTTATGTGATTATTTGTCGAAAAGAGTTAATCTATATAGAACATTAAGACTGTAAGTTTCAAAACAATAAATGAATTTATCGGAGTGGTGACAAATATGAGCGCAAATGTGAATTGCAAGATGTTGTACATGTTGTGTCATTCCTCTATCGTCAAGAATTTGATATTCTTTAAGAGAAAAGATTGCAACCAATGCCATTACAGTTTTTTCAAAAAAAAAAAAAAATTCAGAAAAAAAAACCAATGCCATTACAGTAGTAACAATATTGGCAGCATGCCTAATGAAACAGATAATATTCAACCAAAACATTTTTCTCTTCTTGAAGCTATGATTTATAAGTATATTTAGAAATATATTTTTTTCTAAAAAGAAATGAAGTATCGATGCTTTTTCTTTTTTTTTTACAAGGGACGGCTATTCTATTAATTAAACTTGAGGTGCTTTGAGTAACAATACCGGAATAGAACAACCAACAAAATAAAGTTCTCTATTGAAAGACTTTCGCAGTCATAAGTAAAGAATTTGAAATTTTATTTTACTTTTATTTATTTATTTAAATAAAAGTAACTTTTGAAAATAAAATAGGTTACTTTACCATTTTAATATAATTTGATTGTATTTATTTGATATAGCATTTCTAATTTAATTTAATATAGACTATGACTATAAATTTTATAAATATAGCATATAATTTTATCTTTAATTAACATTAACTTAAAATAATATTATATTAATAATCACAAATTTAATTAATACATTATTTTATAAAAATATTTCATCTTTTTCTAAGATCTTGTTAGATTTTTTCTCAACAGATTTTGTTACAGTTAAAAAAAGAAAATTTGTTAAATTAATCTATTATTAATATATTTATCTATTATTAAGCTAATTTATAGAATAAAATAAATTTGATTGATTAATGTAAATAATTAATATGTCATTTTCAAATATGTCAGATAATCAAATATGTCATATTACATAACTAATGAAATGGTCTTACATGACTTTTGTATTGTAGATTTTTTGTACTTTTTTAATAGAGAACAATGTTATCTTTATAGTCTTTGTATTGAATAGCTACCCTTAAATATCATATCACAATTTACTATATAACCGAACAATAGAAAAGGAGAAATGAAATCTCCTATATACTAAAACACAAGTTATCTTACAAATAATATTCTGACACTTGGTTGAATTTTCAAAAAAAATATCGGTTGAATTTTTTTTTCATCCCCTATTTTTCTGCAATTTAAACCACATATTCCTATTTTCTCACAATTTTTATCCCACGTTTTTTATCTACTTTCCATTATCAAATTGCTTTTTGTTAAACTGCTTTCTTTTATATAATTTGAAGTCATCTTCAAGCTCCACCATTCCATATTACTCTTAATTTTTCTCTATATTCTCACAGTTCCAAATATTGTGATTATCATTATATTTTAATGCACTAGGTGTTTTCCTGCACCATGTGCAGTAAAGAATTTTTAAATCTAAATTATATTTATTTTTTTAATTAAATATTATAGATTTTACTATTTTCTTACAAATATTTAATATAGATTTGATATATATTAAATTAATTTGTATAAAACTAATAAAAATGATATAAAATTGTATAATTATCAAAAATTAGTCTAAACAATATTTATAAAATTTGTAGATAAAATTATAGATATATAAAAAACTAATGATCTTACGATTAGATATTTAATTTTTTTAAATTGTAATTTTTTTTTGAAAACTTTAGTAATACAAATTGTATAATTATACAAAAATAATAATATTTCGAAATTTGAAATGTTATATATGAATATATTTATTTTATAGATGATGTATGAGCTATTACCATATTTTTAAAAAATTACCTTAAAGAAAATCAGTATTAAATGTAATATATGAATTATTATCATATTCTAATAAGTTTGCCAAAAATATAAATCAAAATTAAATGAAATTATCCATGTCATATTTTTCGAAAGCCATGTCATCAATTTCAGTAACCATGTCATATTTGTTTTGTGAAATTGATTATAAAGAAGACATGTGGCAAAATCACTTCGCAAATATAGTCTAGGGGATTTCCTTTGTGTTCTCATTCTCATAGTTTCACTTCACCATACCAGGCCTACATTTTCCGAGTCGAGAGCCTAAAAAGCATACTCTGGTATTTCTCAACTTGTTTTCTCTATAAATTGTTTTGCACATCTGTTTTATGACTTATCTTTAGGAAAATTCTGTTACGTATCTAATCTATTAAAACAGAGTCCTATTTGAATTCTACCGTGGCATAGTTTATTTTGTACCACACTATTGAAAATATGCTATCAATATTGTAGATCCTAAAATCAACATTAAGTATTTGATAGTGTTTGAGATGTAAAACTTGGGAAGAAAAAAGATGTGGGTAACAATATCCTTAGAACACAACGATTTAATCAGATTCTGATTAACGAAAATGGACTTTTATTGATGAATGAGATTGAATACAATAAATAAATGAGATCGAGAACTACAATTGAGATCGAATAAAAGAAATGGTTTCGCTGCAAGCTATGCTTAAGATCGATGTAGATAGTAGCTCTCTCTCTCTCTCTCTCTCTCTCTCTCTCTCTCTCTCTCTCTCTCTCTCTCTCTCTCTCTCTCTCTCTCTCTCTCTCTCTCTCTCTCTCTCTCTCTCTCTAGGGTCTTTTCCGTGTTTTTACTCTTTGCTTGGACTCCTTTTTATAACAATTTGACTGCACAAATTCTTTCAACGGTCCGCTCGATCTCCGATACTTCCTTGACCGAGCTCGAAAATTCTGACCGAGTCCGACTCAAAGGCTTTTCGTCTTCTGGGCTTTAGTCGGCATATTTCAATTCCGGTCAATCTCGAACTTGACCAAAATTGGGTCCAACAAATATGAATGACCTATCTGAAAACACTATTTGAAAGTTCAGTTTCTGTTATTAAATATAGTGGCCGGTTTAGTTTATTTTTCAATAGTAGAACTATATGGTTGCTTTGTTTGCAAAAAAATGATCAGATTATTTTATATAGACCATATTCATAAATTATTCGGTGATGTTATTGATTTTGTTTTATTTATCTTGTGCAATTTTGAATGTGCAATAAGTATTGTACCAATTTACGCCATTCACATAAATAACAGATGAATGATTGAAAAATATATTTCATGTGAATATTTTTGTTTTCAGTGTGGTTATTATCAGATGTAATTGTAGTTTTGACTGTCAATCGTATAAGATGATATATGATAGATGAAGAATTGCAAATAAAAGTTTAACACTGAAATATTCATTGTAAATAATTCAAGAGTTTTAGGGTAGAAAATTCTATATCGCCAATAGACAAAATAAGGAACCTCAGAAAACCATAGATAACAAAGAAAAAAAAACAGATTTAAAATGATAAAAAAACACAGTGCATTACCATTTTCGGTTTAATAGTTTAAATGAAACTGACATTTTATAAATTACACTTAATATAGGTTGTTCAGTCAAAGATACAAATAATTCGATTATGTGTGACCTAAACCTAAAATACAAGTAAGTCATAAGAAAATCAATATATAAGTTAATAGATAATTAAACTAGTGCATGTAAACTATAAAATTATTGTATTTGTAAATATTATATAAAACTATTACTAATATGATAAATGTTAAAATTATATACCACTCATAGTATAAATCAAAAATTTATATGTATTAACATGAAAATAATCACCTGCACAAAGTTTTAGCTATAGTACAAATTGAATATTTATTTTAACGTGTCATATATTCACATACTTTCAGTCATTTAAAATATCAGTTTACCATACATTTTTTTCTATTGAATCCTCCAAAACTGAATTAAGAATGGATAAAAGAAATCAGAGTTAAGGTTGTAGGCTTCGATGAAAAGAAAATAAAATTTGTCGGCAAAAAAAAAGAAACATTGTATTTTAATCAACACAGACTATATCCCCTATATATTGATTTGAACATTGCAACATTTTTTGTACCCACGTGTCGTAACGAGAATGATTCTTATAATTCTTAGAAAAAATAGATTGATTCGTCTAAATATATAATATACTTTTTGTTAAAATAATTAACTGATTATTAATGTATAAAATAATATTTTAAATTCTTTTCTTAAATACTATGAAATTACCTAATATGATTAATATATATATGACAATTAATGATTATGAATAATAAAAATTTGATAACAATTTTTGTATCTTCCCTCATTTTTGTTTAATTTTATATTATTAAAATAAATTAAATAGTCAGATCAAACATATAATAAAAATTAGATTTTTCCTATAAATTGTTAAAAATGTTAAAAATACTATTTTAAAAATTTTGTGACCAATGAATGAATTCTTTTTTGTTATAATGAGATACAAATGATCATGCAAGTTCTAGAAAACTTTTATGCAAATTTATGTGATTATTCTAATCTCATATATATTAATTAAAAAATATTTTATTATTTTAACAAGTGTAAGATCCATGGATAGCACATGAAATTTTCTTTACTAACCGTAAACTCATTTCTCTTCGTCACAACATTGACAAAAAAAATAATTTGGAATTTGAGAATCTGAAATAGTAACGATTTTTTAATCGAGTCCATTATTTTCTTAAATTGGCCTAGAATAATTTTTAATGATTAAGTAAATGGATCACGAACATAGTAGAATGTGTTTTGATTTAAAATTGTTGCATACCCAAAATAAATATGATCTATCATCGCTTTCATTTAAAATTTTGTTATAATATAGGGTTGGAAAAAATCTGAATCTAAAAAACCGAACCAAATTCAATCTGAAAAGTAGTACTCAACTTTAACCAAAATTGGTTAGATATCCGAATGAATTTTAAATTTTAGTGTTTAGAGAACCGGAACCGAATCCAATCCGAACCGAAATATTTTGAGTGTCCAAGTATATTCGAACCAGATTTATATATTTAAATATATTAATTATTTTTAAATTTAATATGTAAAAGAATATACAAAATATATAAGTTATTTTAAGTTGTCCAAAATACTTGAAAATATTAAAAAAATAAAGTACATGTTTAAAATAGGTAAACGATACTCAAAATATCCAAAATACTTAAAATGTTTATTGATTTTTATCCAAATATTTAAGCTAAACTAATTTTGATGTTAAATTTATGTACTTGGCATAAACTATTCAAATTTGTATGTTATATATTATTTTTATTTTTAGAAATTAAAAATATATATGAGATTTAGTGTAAAAGTAAATAAATGGGTTATTAGAATCTAAACCGAATTCGCAAAGATCCGAAGCAAACTGAATCCGCAAAGAACGGATCTGAACTGAACCAAACCGAACCAAATGATATCTGAATGTCCATTTTTAATCAAGTGTAAGAAAATATAGATAGAAAATGAATATTATTTATAATTTATTTAAATACACTATAGTTAAAAACTTATTGGGGTAAGGTGCGGGTTATCGTGTAGTTATGTTAAGAAAATGGGTGAAACTATATGGGGAAGAAGCTAGGATCACGACCGAGCAATGCGAGGCTAATCTCATAAAAGATCTAGCAGACAAATGTTGGGGGAAAGAGAAGGTTGGTACTGTAACCAGTTTGCATTGGCGCAGAAAACGACGTGATCTCTAGTGAGGATCATGTATGTAACGCCTCGACCCACCCACGGCTAATGGGTCACCCACGCCTGCTCTCTCGGTCCGTGGGCCCCATTCCATCTGACGGTCGGTCATTAATTTTCCAAGATTCGAAATCATCGTTTACTATCCTTGCAATCACCACCCGACCTTTTCCCGTGCTTTGGCCTCACTCGCACGCTATCGCGAATCACTTCCCGATAGGTCATCAATCCTTCCACTACTTAAGGTCAAGCACGCTTAACTTTAGAGTTCTTTTAGGATGTGCTCCGGAAAAGGTAAGTCAACTTTGGTGATATAGATAGCCAAATCAATTCTCTTAAGCCTTTTCACATATCACAATTCGGGATGTTACAATGTATTTTTATGATCGCCTTCAATGCTTATGCTTTGACCTTCACTATATCATAGTTTAAAATGTATCAGTTCGGCATGGGCCGTCTCTTGAGCTCGACATAGGCCCTAGACCTTCGTAGACTCATTATCTTCTTATGGACCCAAAGAATGCTGGATGAACTTGGTATAGAAGTGGGATGAAATCCGCCACCAACACTAATCTCAACGTGGCTAAAACGTAGAGAGCTACGAAAGAAACAATTTCAGAAACTGTCAAATGGACAACATGTGCTAATTCAAAGTCTCTGTCGAAGAGTTTCAGGTATATAGAAACAATTAAAAAGATGTCTTTGATTATTAGATAATAACATCAGAGGAAACAACGTTAGGTCCTTCTTTCCATCCGTTTTGCCGAGCTCGAAGCTCCCACATGTAAGACAGTCTTGTCTGCTCGTCTAGTGTCGCCTCTGATTTCTCTCTTGCTTGCTCGCAAGTCTCCATCCCCATGCTGCACTTATCAGCCTCTTTCTGATACTGAGACGCCGCTTTCTTAGCATCTAACAGCAACCTGTCTGCACGCCATTCGTCTTCTTGCGCTTGTGCTTCTCTTAGCTTCAGCTCTTCAGCCACCATTTCTGTGAAACTACTCTCGTTCTCTTCACTCCCTTCCTCGCGTCTCATACAATCTTGGCATTGAAATAAAACAAAACCAACATAAGTTTTAGAGGTCTAACCAGCTCTATATGAAAGGTATTTGCCAAAAAACCCTCACCCAAGAAGCTATGATTGCTCAGTCCTGCAGAAGAAACATCAAACACATCAATAATCTATTTTTTATCACCTGCAAAAGAAGACGAGAAGGATGATTACCTTCAGGGATGTAGAGGAGAGGCTGAGAAGAACAGTCACAAACACAAGGAGGACAAGAGGAGTGAAGAGACTCTGCAAGAGTCTCGTTAAGATGCCAATACAGAGACGGTCCTACTATGTAAGCAACCATGCACAGTGCCATCACTCCTGTAACCACCTTAGCCGTCTTCTTCTGCCTTCTGGGCATCTCTCTCTGTTTCTATCTCTCTGCAAATCAAATATTTCTTCCCTTTGGTTTGAATCTGAGAATAGTCTCCAGTAACTGATCTCCTTGAAATCTCCCCCAACTATTGGATCCTTCCTAACTTTTCGTATTGTCTGATACTATTTTTAGCAATTATAAACTTCTATATGTATTAAATGGAATGATAAAGCATGACCATTAAGTTATGTACAGTTGCGTTATTTGATTTGCTTCATTTCCTTGCTAAGAAGTTTCAACACAGACGCTGTCTCATCTGAATGTGAAGTATGATTCATGAAGAACGTTGTGGTTCTCCCATTCATCTCGATTTTGCTCCATCCCGGGAGCTTTTTCAAGCCGAGAGACTTCATCTGCTTCCACGACTCACTCACGTCCTCCCATCTCTTCATGGTGGCAAAAGAATGTGCAAGCCTGACATAGTGTCCAGCGTCTACTGGCTTCAACTCAATCATATCCCGACAAACTACAACTTCGACCTCTGTTTCTCCATTTGCACGACAAGCATCAAGTATTATACCCAAGACATCGATCGATGGTTTTGTAAACTTGTCTTTGTAGAACTTGAACGCCTCTTCTACTCTTTTAGCTCTACATAGAAGATCAACCACGCAAGCAAGGTGTTCGTGATTCGGTTCAACACCAAAGTCTCGTACCATTGAACTGAATATCTCCAAGCCATGCTGAACCATTCCATTATGGCTGCAGGATGAGAGAACCGCTAGGAAAATCAAATGATTCGGCTCCATTCCAGATCGAAGAAACTCTGAGTAAACTTCCAAAGCAGTCTCCCCTTTACCATGAAAACCATACCCTGCAATGAGTGCGCCCCAAGAAACACAATCTTTCCGCGAGATCGAATCAAAACACCTCTTTGCAACTTCTAAGCAGCCACATTTCAAATACATATCAAGTAGAGCGGTATCAACCAATGTACAGGTCCTGATAAAGCTTCGGATTACAACACAATGGATCAGTCTCCCTACCCGGAGAGCTCCGGCAGATGAACAGGCTTGGAGAAGGGAAACAGCCGTCAACGAATCAACTCTATGCGCGGTTTTGAACTTCATTTCTTTAAACAGAAACAAGGCATTGCCCAAATCTCCGTTTTGGGCATGTCCAGAGATAATCGCATTCCAAGAAACTAAGTCTCGTTCATTCATCTGTTCAAAAAGAGCTAAGCTTTTGTCCAAACGATCGCACTTGGCATACATTGTGATAAGCGAGTTCAACGCAAGCGTGTCTAATTTATATCCTTGTCTGAGTGCATAACCATGGACTGAAGCGCCAAGATCAAGAGAACCCAATTGAGCACAAGCTGCTACAACACTAGCTATTGCTTCACTCGATAACCCTGTTCCTGAATGTAACATTTCACCAAAAACATTCATAGCCTTTTCGGCTTTACCCAATCGCACAAGCCCTGATATCATAACCGTCCAGCAAACAACATCCTTTTCAGGAATCATACCGAGAACTCGAAACGAAGCTTCCTCCTCCCCACACTTTAGGTACATTGTCATCAACGCCGTCCTGAGATGCATGTCTACATCGAATCCAGTCTTCACGATTTGGCAGTGTAACATTCTCCCTAAGTAAAGATCACACATTGTTCCACTAACGGAAAGTGAGGCTCCAAACGTCTGATGATCAGGTCTTAAACCAACATCTCTCATTCTGTACAAAATCTTCAAGATTTCAGACATTCCACCAACAAAAGCAAATCCTGAAACCATTGTGTTCCATGAAACCATGTCTCGTCTCTCCATCTGGTCAAACAAAACCTTAGCATCTCCCACACAATCGCACTTACAGTACAGATTCAACATAGAGTTTGTCACAGTTACATCACAATCAAACCCATGAACTATAGCAAACGCATGTAAACACTGCAACTCCGTAATCTCCTTTACACCACTCAGCATTTCCAGCAAGGTAACCGGACCCGGTTTAATCCCATGACATCTCATCTCGTTAACCAAAGAGAACGCTTCTCCAACAAACCCGGCGCGTGAGTAACACCCGATCATCGCGGTCCAGTGCACCACATCTCTCTCATGCATTTCATCGAACACCTTCCGTGCATGAACTAAAAGTCCAAACTTTGCGTATAGATTGACGAGAGAAGACGAGGTGTATGAATCTGAAGAGAACCCATTGACGAGAACTTGCTGGTGAAGCGATAGACCGAAGGAGAGGAGGTGAAGGGAAGCGCAGGCTTTGAGGAGACTAGGGAAAGTGAAGGCGTCTGGGAGGAATCTGTTGGCGAGCATGGAGGAGAATGTGGAGAGGACTTGGTGGTGGGCTCCATGAGACGAGAGATGGCTGATGAGAGAGTTGAAGGTCTTGGTGGAGTTGAGCAAAGAAGATGGTTTGATGATCATGATTTGAATCTTTACAGTTGACAAACGGTGCTTTTATTATTGGGTTTGTTGTATTTTAATGGGCTTTTTGTAAGAAGTGGGCCTTCTTGCAAAACTTTAGGGAATTTTTCTTTGAAGGAATCATTTTTGCCATCATTTGAATTGTCAATTTGTTATGCTAAACTGTGATAGTGAGTATTCACAACAAACAAGTATATCTCTATCTTTTGTAAAAAAAACAAATAGGTTTCTCTTGCCTATTTTTATTTATGCTATACAAAATAAAACCATGACATACGGTCTTTGATTGGTACACTTTTGTATAAACTTATTAATGAAAAGAAAATAAGAGATTATTTTGTCAAAACTAAATCAAAAAAGTTTTCGCTTGAAAAACTTACTTTCTTTTATTTATTGGAGTTTTTCTGTCGACTATATTTCTGTTACAGGAGTTCGAGAAATTTCTAACTTGGATAAACAGAAAAGACTTTAATTTAACATGAGAAGTACGTAGAGTACAAAGGTTAATTGCAAAAAACAGTATGCACTAGTTGTAATAAACTTTTTTGAATCAATTTAACATTCATTCAAAAAAAAATAGAAAAGACTTTTTCATTTACAAAACAGAGATATTTAGTTATTTATTTTTAGCAAAAAAAAAATAACAAATTTAAAAAACAGAGAAAAATCTAAATAAATGCCTAATATGGACAGATTCGATCCCACGTGAAAGGAGTGCGATGCTGATGCCCCTCTCTTCTGATTCATGTTGGAGTGAAATGATAGGATATGTTATCTTTTTTGTGAATCACACGAGCGAAGTAAGCTGGAGAATGAATATATATTTCTTTTTGAAAGAATAGTAAATTTATTCTTTCTTTGGGACCCAAAAAAACAGATTTCAAAAACTATGAACTATTGCTAAAATCGTTTGTTATGATTCCTAATTTTCCTTATCGCGGTTGATCGATTTCGGACCAGTTTTTTTCATTTGTTGAATTATATTATAGCAGGTGAGAGAGGTATTCATGATTTCTCTTATTGTCAGGGTCAGTTCTGGAATTTTGGGAACTATAAATAAGTAAAGAGAAAATTCAATATTTTGAGAACATCAATTTTTTATTTTTATAAATTTAAAAGTTTATATCCACATTAATTTTTTTTCAAAAATTTTAGGGATACGAAACAAATGTTTCATTAGGCTTGGTCAAGAGGTGGCTCTACTTATTGCATTCACGTCAAATAGAATGCTTAGTAGCTTGGAAAACGTAAAGTAAGAGAAAGAGATGAATCTTGCTGAGATTTTGATCCATCAGGAGTCGAAGGATTTCACTCATTTGGATACTGTGTTAGATGATGAGTAAACCATCTCCACACTTCATCCGAGTATTGGTATTGGAAAAATACATGGTCTCGTGTTTCCTGTTGTACGTTCCCTTTCTCGCCTTATCTTAATTTTTTTACCGCTACAAAATAAGTATTCGAACTTCTGTCAACTCAACCATCCACATTAACATTTGTCACTAGTCAACGCAGATTATAGTCACTAATAATTTTTAATTATCGGTTTGTATACTAAGTTTATACTTTTAGTGCCAAATCATACCTCTGTCATTTAGTCATGAATCATGATAGTTGACATGCTTCCTTCGGCGTTCAGTTTGCCACATAAAGAATAAATAAAAAGAAAGGAACATACAACAGGAAACACGAACGTTATGTATATGATTATATAGTCATATTTAAAAATTTAAGTCCAATATTCTTTTCTCTTACGAATCTTTAGGTCTCAATGTTCAACCAGTACAAACAACTTTTAGAATAATCAGTCCTTTGAATATTCATAACAGAGAATTTGTCGAGAAAAAGATAAACTGAATTTGCTAATGTATTCATACACCATAACGTAGTACAGAACACAATATGAAACATAACTGTATAAATTGACCGATAAATAATCTGAATGTTACTATTTTGGTTTTATATCAAGATGTCCGAATCTTTATAACATCAATAATACATCAGGTAGGTGTCAATCATGATGTTTTTTTAACCAAAGCATTGTAATTTTCAATGAACAGTGAGATGGGCTTTAAGTATTGATATATAATTTGTAACATGTGGAAGTTCTGAACTTAATTTTGGTTATGGTTGACGTTGCTACTAAAAAAGTGATTAATATTTCTGTTTTTTTTTCTTACGGAAAATGCTAGTAAAGTAGTAATATTTGAGGTAATATAATTTACTGAGTCGTATGGTGGATATTATAATTGGATTTGAATTTGGCAGAGTTATAGAGGGAATGGAACTATAAAGAGAATTATTAATAGAAATAAAGGGATATAGGATAACAAGAGGACAGGAAATGAAACCTTTTTTATCGGTTGAATGATAGTATCATGGTTTGTACTAACTTCTCATTTTCTAATAAAACCATAGTATTTAAGTAGTGTATTATAATTGTTATTAGGAAAAAGTAATTTATTTATCAAAACGTTACCAGCTGTATTCTTTGAGTATTTAACACTATCCCTCCAAGAAATTTTATAAACATACACGTACAGATACAAATAACTGCAAGATATTTATAAATTCATATGCTCTAGCTATCATAATTGGTAAAAGCAAATACTTTTGAAACTCAAGACATTTAGTCACTTCGACAAGCTTTTTTTTTTGACAAAGACTTCGACAAGCTTAAACGTAAGTAAACAAGCTTGACCTTTTTTTGGCCGGCACACACATAATTGTTAAGAGGTCTCCTCCTATCACATGACTGTTGCAATTTTATATAATTTGCCAGAAAACGGGTTTATATAAGCATCAGCGTTTAACAGCCAGCTAATAAGATTTAGACATCTAACCATTAATATATCTAATCTATTAATTTAGTATCTTACTTAATATATATGGTTGAAAAGTCATAATAGTACCATTTAATTAATTAAATAATGTGATATATTTAATTATTTATATTAATTTTTAGGAGTATATTTAATTGAGAGTTTTAAGGAATTTATAGGTGATATTATAGAGTAATTTAAAAAAAATCACATAAATCTCTACAACTTATTGACATCATCTAAAGTTCCATTAAAAATCAAATCACATCAGATGTTTAATTGAATACACCCCTTTAATAATCAAAAAGATATTAATAATAAATAAAATTTTAAAAAATAAATTTAAATTTATTTTTAGTTATAACAAAATCTATTAAAAAAATCGTATAAAACGTTTTAAATATTGTTTATATAATAATGCATTAATTTCGTACCTAACTATATAATATTATTATAATTAGTGTTAATTAAAATTTTATCATAAAAAAAAAAAAAGTTATGTTTTTATAAATTTATCATTATAGTATATGTTGTATCAAAAAAAAAAATATATATATATATATTAAATTGGTAGATTAAATTAATAGATTGATTTCATTTAAATAAATTCATCATTCATTGTTAAAACATCGTAAACTATCTAATTTTTATGCAAAAAGTAAAATTGTTAACATATATTAAAGGTTTATTTACATTTATATATTATCGTTTTGTAAACTCAAAGTAATATATTATCTAAAATGATTATACAAAATATAATACTACAGGCCTGAAATTTGGTTCATGTATTATTTACAAAATATGTTGCTAAAAATTTTGAATCTTTAATAATTAATTAAATTTTTATGATTTATATATTAATTTTGAAGAACCTGAAACATAAATAATAAACTATAGTTATACAATATATAATACTAAACCACGTGTCAGTGGTCAAGTGGTATGTGCTCCCTCCTATTGTCCGTAAGGTCGAGGGTTCGAGGCTACCTCTTACAGATTTGTGGTGATTATCTTGAGGGACCTTTGGGCCCAATACGGAGAAGCCCAGATCTGCTGCGCGTGACCACTGGTGGCTTAACATGGGGTGATCACCAGCCCTCCTGGATGCCTTCGGCGGGCTCTCTGGCGGGCAATGCCCAGATTTCCGAGACGGTCATTAAGCGCTAGTCGGATTCCTCTCGAGGCATTCGGATACCAGGGTCATCAAAAAAATATATATATATAATACTAAATGTAAATCATATATTTAAAACGCTTACAATGATATCAAAGTTATACATTTAAAAATAGAAAAAGAGAGATTTACACTCTAGATCATTTAAGTTTTTATGACACAATAAGACACTTTGTATTCCTAAGACACTTTCTTTAACTAAATTCATTATGTTCTAACTAAAGCGTAACTAAAGTATTAATTAGTAGGACTTACCTTCCTTCTTTTTTTCACTTTTTACAAACTTTATTTTGCAGTTTCTTTCATTAGCAATTAAATTGGGGTCATCTAGCGAGCACCAAAGCACTCCGCTATCTTATTCTTACACCACCACTTTAAATGAAAAACTTGAAATGCAGAAATTGAACCCAAAATCTCCTTGTTGCTGCCTTGGTCGTCATCGAAGAATCACCCCGCATCACTCCGGTGCGTTCATCTCCACCTCCGTGGCCATCTGGAGTTGTTGTGGCGGTTGTTGACTGTTGTATTTTGGTCCAATTCAGCCATTACATCAGAAAAAATAAAAAGTTAGCTTTTGGGGTTTTAAAGCTTGAAATCAGGTTTTAAACAAAATTTCTACAAGTTAGAAGGTATAGTTGCAAGAAAAAACGGAAAAAAAAATTGATGAATATGGTGGAAATAATGGTTGGCACCCGTAGAGAGAAACTGCAGAAAACCCTAATTGATTTTAAGAAGATAAAGATAAAATTACGAAAATGTTATTCATTAAAGTAAACATTTAAATAACATATTGTACATGACATGTTGTGCACACAATTTCACTATCCACACGTACAACGACTTACATATACAACGATTCATATGTACATTATATTTGAATGTCCACATTTATACCGCCTAAAAAATATTTACATGTACACTAGTTTGCGATCAGTTAAAATACATGGAGCTTAAAAATGCTTTTGGCTACAAGTGATGTAGGAAAAATTTTTGATTTGTAAAAGAAATATGTCATGGATTTGTACACACAGGCAAGCATGAACGACGCTGTACACACAGATAAGAATGATGTTGTACAACCAGACACGATGAACACGTTTTTAACAGTTGAACATGTACGTATGGACAAACATTAACGACACTGTACAAACGGACAAGCATGAATGACGCTGTAAAAACAGATATGAAAGAACACATGTTCAAGTGTACATATAGTTGCCTTTATGCATATGGTTTGTGTGTTTTGAGATAATGGAGTTGTGTGTGCTCTGAACCTTCACAAACATATACAAGTGTAGGAAGTGGTCCATACGTATTACTGATATCTTATACATTGAAAACTTGTAAACATAGGTGTACACATGTACAACTTCTTTTCTCAACTTGGTATCATATCTATTGCATTGTTTAAATAATTTACCTTTTGTTAATTTGGTTTTAATAACTTATCTTATATTAAATATAGATTACTTTGGCAAGTTGATATCATATTAACTGCAGACCAATTTATGATAATATAATAGGTATCTTAATGTTCTAAGATCACCTTTCCTAGAAAACAAACAGATGAATGTTGTAATATACACTGAATTCACTGTTTGAATTTCGCATCAGAGACTCAAGTCACTCAACACGAGTATACTATTGATAACACGTTTCAAAATTTAAACAACGTCAATGAACTTCCGTTCAAATGCATGATTGATTCAATCTCCTCCAAAGATAAACTCTCAATTTGATCTTCTGATAAACTCAAGTCTGAAAAAGAACAGGTAAAAAATTATATTTACCCAATTCCAATTTCTAATGACATTTTCTTTTGATAAAAACATGAGCTAACTTGGTTTATCCGTACTTTTTCTTTGGTTGCATAATATATCTTGTGATAGTTTTTTCCAAGTAGCATTCCAAACGTTTTCTGGATTTGTGATACTATGTGTTAGCAATAGGACACAAAAAAACTTGCGTAGATCTTTTGCTGATGCCCAATAACATGTTTCTTTAATAGTTTCAATATTTTCTTCATCATCCTTCTTCCAGATAACAGAAAAAGTTATCGTTTTCTAAAAACGTCATTAGATTAAGCTTTGAAAAAAATAAGCAACTTAAAATGTAGACCACAAAAAATGTAAGATATATATATATATATATATATATATAACAGTGTTGATATGATTGCACGACAAATTAGTATCAAATAATATATTCATACAATTTATTACATTTTTATTGCTATATAGATGTTCTGAATTTAATGTGTTAACATAAATCATTCTTACTTATTACCAATCAATCTTGTGAATCAAATATGACGAATATATGTTACGTGATGTTGTAATCATCATTAATTGGTAATCATTAATATGATAAATATAAACATATTTTTCATTCAAGGCAAATTGTGACAACTAAATAATAAACAAGTAATAATATAATTGTTAAATGATGATACCAATAATTATAAAAATGACCTTATTATATATTGAGATCTGAAAACAAAAAATAATCCAAATAAAAAAATATAACTAAAAAAAATAACAAATACATTGACTAAATAATAACATGTCATTAGAACGAAAATTAGATAATTTCATCTCTCCCAACAGATTATTACTAAAACATGGGCGTTATTATAATGCAATTTTTTTAAAAATTGTCATGAGCACAAGGAAAGAAAAGACTAAATGTGTTTTTCTTTGAAACAAATAATAATGAATAACACGGATAGTGACAAAAACCATTGCAACATAAGTAAGTTTTCAATAATCAAAAAACATTCCAAGCTAGATATAATAAGACAAATCCATTTTTATCATAGTAAGAATGCGGAAGTAAGACAAAGCCATAACAATTGGAAATAAATCTTTTTAAAAAATTTCATGATCTTCTTGGCATTTTCTTTTAGACAAGGGAGTTCCTGAAAAATCCAGAACGAGAAAAAATATCACCTGGGGACTGTAACATCAGGACCTGCAAAAGAAAGAGTTCATCTCATTAGTATGCTATTGTAACTATAAAATGTAAGCAATTATAAAGTGTAATACCTGTTTAGGAAGCAAAGTAAGAAATATTAATTTTTCATAATAAACATTTAAATTGAATAAAGAAAGTAAATAAATCTACAATATCATAAGCTGATTTGAATTAAATACTAGTCTTCTTGTGCAAGTTAGATTTATTTAAAATAAGACAACAAGATTAAAAACGACTTTGAAAATTTAGAAAGATTTAAAAGTCCAATTGATGTGATACCACATTGCGCAAGAATAAATAGACTTATTAAATCTACAATATCATAAACTGATTTGAATTAAATATTAGTCTTCTTGCGCAAGTTAGATTTATTTAAAATAAGGCAACACAATTAAAAACGACTTTGAAAATTTAGAAAGATTTTAAAGTCGAATTAAAGTGATACCCCATTATGCAAGAATAACAGATTCTCAATAAATATCAATAAATGTGATTAAAACTTTCGCAAGAATTATTCTAATAAATAAGGTAACTTACATTTATAATAGACTCATAAGAGATCATATTAATTGCGCAAGAAAAGAATTAATAATCGATGCATGTTCTATCAAAAATGTGCAGATATGTGAATATATATGAATTTATAAAATATGCATTTTATAATATGATAAATCGTATAAAATCATATTTGAGTACAAAATTGATAATATGTATAAAAATTTATACTAACTTTTATAATAAAATATTGATTAAAATTTTTTTTCTTTAATGTATAAGCAAATAATTATTTGAAAAACATAGAAAAAATAATAAAGCATGAAATTTACATTGCAGTTTACGTGTTTTGGATGATATGATCATTTAAGTACATATAGATCCACATGAGTAAATGTCACAATCGTTGGTCTCCGCATATATAAACTAAAATTGTAAATTAAAAAACCTATAGAAAATACATATGAAAGCATTTTTCTCGTTCTAAGCTCTAACAAACAATCATTAAATAGAAATGCAATAACCCATGTTCAAAAACGCGCCCGAGTGGGCGAGTTTACGGCCGGATAGTCGCTCGACGGGAGGTTACCGCCGCGAGAAGGAGGTGATCGGCATTACTAGGCGGAGATCCAAACAATTCCCGAATTGACCGTGGAATTGAAAAAATAGGCGCCAAATTATTAAAAATCGGTTGCTCCAATCATAAAAATTTGGTCCAAAATCTCTTGTGCCATTGATAACATGAAAGATTTGTGGTAGAAATAAGCAGAGAACAGAAAAAAATGAAGAACTCGTGTAATAAAGCAGAGATACTCGGCGGCTAGGGTTGCAGAAAAGATTGTGGTTTAGAGAAAAAAACGAGGACAAGATGGTCATTTTCCATTTAAGTCATAAAAATACAAAACACGGATAAAAGAAAGAAGTCCAAGGTTCGAACCCAGATTGCGAGGTGATGTTGCCGAGTTTGTAACCACCGGGCCACGTTAATTTACAATTTATATCTAACAGAACTTATATATATTACTAAATTATTAAATATATCTTAAAACTGTTCCCCGATTAATCCCTGCTTAATCTCCGATTTTCTACTAATTCGCTAGGCCCACACTGACCGCCCGACTCACGCCTAGCGTATTTCCGAACATGGGCAATAACTATGAACATATTAAAAAGGTAAGAATTAGAATTCAAATAAATATACGGTTAACTAAATCATATAGAGAGATAAAAAAAATTTACATGCATCGTGGTGAAATTGTTATAATAGGGCATCTGCATATAAACCAAAAGAAAAGTGAGCTCTGATGAAATATGTATATATAAAAGCTTAATGATGTAAAATAACAAAAACAATATCAACATAAAAAGTTCAGAATAAAAAGTCAGTAGCTTCGTTTTTTCTACTGTGAATGTCTTATATATAGTAAATTGGTGGACGTTTCTCAATGATTTAGCTTACATGATAAGCTAAAATATAATAATATTTTAATTCTGAATTTGTAAAAGAAAACTTATTAATACACGTATTTATTGTAATTTTTGCGCAAGTTATGATTAATGAGAGCAATTAATGTAACTTTTCAATTAAGTATTTAAATATCATTAAGAATATAAATTTCTAATATTCTTGCGCAAGTTTTGATTTATGAGATTAGGAATTAATGTAAATGGTCGACATTTATTAAAAAATTTGTGCAAGTTATGATTAATGAGATAAGAAACTAATGTAAATGGTCGACATTTATTAATATTTTTGCGTAAGTTATGATTAATGAGATTAGCAATTAATGTAACTTTCCAATTTGTAGCTCGACCAGGAAAATAAATCAAAAAGAAAATTACAAAAAATCAACCAATAGAATCGTTAGAATTTTGCTGAGAACCTTTGTATGAGCGACATGTGGCAAATGTATTTCGATTTTAATATATAGAAGGATGTATATATAGTTATATGCAGTGGCCGACCTAGACTATGATTAGGAGGCGCAATTTTTCTGACACCCCTAAATTTTTTAAATAAGTTAAAAGTTTTTAGTTCTATGAAAAGTTAAAAGTTTGTTTAAAATACGTGATTTGGTATGTAATGTAGTATTATATATTACCCCTTTACAACAGACGATTTGGTATAGAAAATTATACTAGGTGTTTTCATTCACCATGTGCAGTAAAAAAATTTTAAAATATTTTTTAACAGATAAATATAAATTATATTTAATTTTTTATTAATATTATAAATTTTCTTTTTATCAATATTTTAATATAAATTTGATATAACTGAACACTAAAATTAAGATAAAAACAATTTTGTTTATTTTGAATTATATTTAAGAATGTGCATGTATATATTTAAAATTATAATCTTAGGTAGATTTTTCTATCTATTTATTTTAATTAAATATATTAAATAAATATGTAAAATTGCATAATTATCAAAAATTAAAATTAAACAATATTTATAAAATCTGTAGATATATGTTAGAAACTAATGATTTTACGATTTAATTTGATTTTATGATTTATTTTTTATATTTTTCTAAAAAATATGTATATATTTTTGAAATATTTTTAATTTAAATGATATTTCGAAATTTGAAATGCTATAATTAAATATATTTATTTTAATGATGATTTATAGCTATTATCATATTTTAAAAAAGTCCAAAAATATAAATCGACAATAAATGTAATATATGGGTTATTATCATATTTTTAAAAGTTTACCAAAATATAAATTAACATTAAATATAATTGTCCATGTCATATTAATTTATAAGACATCTCATCAATTTTAGTAGACATATCATATTATTTTTGTGAAAATCCCCTAGACTATATTTGCGAATTGATTTTGCCACATGTTCTCTCTATAATCAATTTCACAAAACAAATATGACATGTTTAATGAAATTGATGACATGACTTCCAGAAAAATAAGACATGGATAATTTCATTTAATGTTGATTTATATTTTTGGCAAACGTATTAGAATATGGTAATAATTATTATATTATATTTAATATTGATATTTCTTTTTGGTAATTTTTTCTTTAAATATGGTAATAGCTCATACATCATTTATAAAATAAATATATTCATATGTAACATTTCAAATTTCAAAATATTATTATTATTGTATAATTATACAATTTGTATTATTAAAGCTTTCAAAATTTTATACAATTTTTAAAAATAGTAGAATCTATAATATTTAATAAAAAATTAGATATAAGTTAGATTTAAAAAAAAATTATTGCATATGGTGCAGGAAAACACATAGTGATTATAGAGAAGACATGTGGCACTTCTCAAATATAGTGTAGGGGATATTATATTTTACATCATTCATAAGTAATGCAAAAATAGAAAATAATTATGTTAAACCATTCTTTTTGTAGTGTATTTTTGACCCCTGCAACAGAATAAATTTATGGGTACATCACTGGTTATATATGATTGCCAAAAATAATTAGATAAGTACTTATTTCGTTTAGTTTAAAAAAAAGTACTTCTTTCATTTTATTTTAGTTGTTGTTGTTAAAAAATTCTTGTAAAATAAGTGTCATTTTAGAATTTAAATGGCACATAAATGAAATCTGTAGTGATTGTATGCCTAGAAGTATTTTTTTTTTGTTCACACGTATTTTCATTTCCAAATTTGTTGCAACAGTTCTAGAATTATTTTTAGAATAATTTGGTCAAAGCTCAGTTTCTACATTAACAATCTGTTAAAAACTAACCTTTACCAGTTTCACATCTGATACTCACTCACCTAGCGAATTTTAAGTGTTGGTGTTCAATGTTACTTCCGATTCAGAAATTGTTAGTAAAAAATACTAAGATTTTACTCTTTCTTGCACACTATACTGGTATATTTAATAAGTTTAAAAGAACCTGAACCTTTTTAAGTCCACATGATAATGTTTTCAACTATTGTTCGTTTTGTTTCTGGAAAACTGTATTATAATATTTAAACTATTTTCCTTTCAAAAAAATATTCAAACTATTTAAAGAAAAAAAGGTACACCGAAAAAAATATTTAAAGCAGAGATGTAAATTTACTTTTTTTGCTTTATTACAGTATGTAAGCTTGTAAAGATATAAAATACACGTTTAAGTTAATACACTGTATCGAGTCTCTTAACAAAAGAAATTCAACGATCCGAACATGTTTGAGTTTATGTGATTTCTTTTAACAGGCTTTAATTAGAAATAAAGCTTTTAATATTTTCAATCACGTGGGAACCGCCGATTGAATTGCTATCGGTGAGATTCATTTCTATTTTCTGACTTATTAAATCTGTGAACAAGTCAAAAGTCTTTCTCATAATAAAAACAGACAAGGGAAATCATTTTAAAGAAAATTTACTAATTTAGTCAAAAATAGCAAAATCTACATTTCACCTATAATAAGAATTCATTGAAAAAACTTCTTCCCTAAAAATAGATTTCTTCTCTAAATTGACTTGATCAAACAATGCTTCAGAGTTTTAATAATTAGGACAAATTCTTTGAACAAAATTAATATACATAGGTGATATCATTCAGTTGAGCAGATTACTCTATTTATAATACATATACAAATGTAATCCAAATTGAGAAAAAAATGTAATCCAAATATATCTAACCGTTATTTCAAAAAAATCAATATACTAATATGATTAATATTTTCAATTTAAAATACATATAAGATGATGTTAAAAATAATATATATAACACTGAATTTTATAATAAAATATAAATTAAATATGTATTTTTGACATGTTTTATCGAGAATGAATTTTCAATTCATTTATTATAGCCAAAAACAAAGGAATGATAATATATTATTTGTGTTATTCTACTTATGATAAACTAATATATCTATTTTTGGTAAACGATAAGTGAACTCATATATATGATAAACTTAATTTAAAATTTCTACTTAAGATAAACTAATATATTTAGTCTTATAAAATTTTAATTTAAAATTAATTGATAGTGAAGTGAAACCATATATCTATGTATATTATTTTCAGAAATTTTATTTAAATTCCATCTCGTTTTAGATGTAGAACACTCAACATTCGTCTATCGTAACATAAGATAGTGCATCAGAACTGGGACAAACTTATAAGTATAAAACTTCTGTACTAGAAGAATGAACGCAATTTTTATATAAAAGGCATACAACAGCAACAAATGATAATATATATAAATAAAGGTAAATTTGATTTTAACACAAATTGATACCAATTTTCAAGTTTATCTATAAAAATAATCATCATGAAGACTTTAAGTTAGTGATGAAAAATGCAAACTAATCTTCCTAAATAATTTGTAAATGTAAAATTATCTATAAAAGATTATAAACTCAATTTCATCTCCCAAATAGTAAACCTTAAGTAATGATCATTAAAGTTAAACTCAAATGTTAAACTATTTTTGATAAATATTATTTTTTAAAAGTAGTATTTAATTTATGGTATTTCAACTTTTTTCAATAAACAAAACAGATGAATTGATGAAAGTCGTTCATGAACCATAGCTCATCTTGTAAGCTACAGTATGGTTTTCTCATTTTGATTTGTTTGACCCAAAAAAGCAGCAATAACACGTCTCTATTATAAAACTCAAATGCTTGGATGGCATGATATGCTTGTTAATAATTGATATAAGTCAATGCTAGATGGTAGACAAATGACGTTCATACTGACGAAAATGAGCCAAACAAGTCTCCACAAATATCTTTCCAGGAGAATCCAAATTAAAATCTATATTACTAATTAATAATATATAAATACGTAAAACAAATATAGACACAACAATTCCTTAATAATATATTCTGAAAGAAAGATTAAAATGTTAAGTTCAAAAAAAAAAAGATTAAAATGTTATATATCTGAGTCGACCGTGAATACCGTATTTGTAGCCGAAGCATTTGGTCTCTTATTTTCGTCTCTAACCACATACTCGACAAAGTATCTCTTTTTCTCTTTCTTCTATGATATCTTCTTCTTCACCTCTCTATATATGGAGGATTGGATATGATACGCATGTTCCATATCCTCTTTACTTACTAGGGTTTCAGATAACGAATCAAACAATCCGTACTTACTGATCATACTATTATAGCCAAACACACACTCAAATTTGTCTATCAAGAACTTAGAATTATATATAAATAGAGAGAGAGAAAGAGATGTTTCATTTTCCAGTGAGTCTTGGAGGTCAAGGTGACAATTTGAAGCAGACACAACCATTGGATGAGCAGCATCATCGGCCGATGATGGATGAGGTTGACTTTTTCAGGTCGGAGAAGAGAGATGATCAGAATGTCATCACCGAGGAGACTCATAGGCTTCATGTCAAAAGGGAAAATTCACGTGTTGACGGTGATGATGATCGTTCCACGGGTATCAATGTAAGTAATGAAATACTCTATTAGTCTTACTTATATATTTTTCTTACTACCCCATAAGTTTTTTTTTTTTTGTGTCTAGAGTTTAGCAATATATTATAAACAATAAATTCGTTATAGATGGAAAGTTTGTGCCTTAATCTTTTATATATTTATTGTAAATAGACTGGACTTAATCTTCTCACTGCGAATACGGGAAGCGACGAGTCATTGGTGGATGATGGATTGTCTGTTGATATGGAGGAGAAACGGACAAAGATTGAGGTACACTTATCAAACTAGTAGCTCATTTTCTTAGAAAAAGATAGAATATTAGAAAAAAATATTTAACTGGTTTTAGTCTATTTTTTTCATAGTTACTACGAAACCAAAATTCAAGATAACTCATCAAGTTTAGTTACGGGGACCTAATTTTGAGCACTATAATTTCTACCTAATTCCCAGCCAATACGAACAAGAAATGAAAATAGAATGTCGAAATTAATGAAAGCGACATATAAATATATTAAAGATTTTAAAATTTAAATTATATATTTGTTTTAACTGACCATCTATTTTCATATATGATTTGTATAGTAGACATTGTTATATATTAGTTCACTGTCTTTCAAGAAAGATTTACCCTTTTCAATATATATATGGTAAAATCAATATAAAATATTAAATTAGTCTAAACTATTATTATGGCGGTATTCAACAAATGAAGAATGCACAGCTTCGAGAAGAGCTAAAGAAGTCGAATAAAGAGAATCAAAGACTAAAGGAAATGCTAAGTCAAACAACCAACAATTTCAACTCCTTGCAGATGCAACTTGTTGCTGTCATGAGGCAACAAGAAGATCATCATCACTTGGTAACTAATACTCTAATATATCCATCTTAATACTTAATTTAATCATCATTTCAAACAATTTTAAAGCTCCTCCCAATTTTATTTAAGGTTTTGAACTCTTGTTTTCACCAGGCTACGATCGAGAGTAAAGACAAGGACACTAACCGACATGAAGCTCCTGAGATGGTTCCAAGACAGTTCATCGATTTGGGAATACCATCTGCTGAAGTATCATCCGATGAGAGGGCAACGGTTAGGTCAAAATCTTCCCCATCGCTTCTGGAGAACTCTAGCTCACGTCAGCGCCCAAAAAGAGTACTTGAGATAGAAGAAAGCCCAGAGAACGAATCTAACGGTTGGGGAAACCCTAGCAAAGTTCCGAAACACAATGCCTCTTCTAGTAATTTCAATGGAAATGCTATGGATCAATCGGCCGCTGAAGCCACCATGCGTAAAGCCCGTGTCTCGGTCCGTGCTAGGTCCGAAGCTCCCATGGTAACAAAAGGCAGTCTCTCTAGGTTTAAAGACTGGCCTCTCAAATGTTTTGGAGGTCTAACGTTAACCTCAATGATAATTTTATACAGTTAAGCGATGGATGTCAATGGAGAAAATACGGACAGAAAATGGCAAAAGGAAACCCATGCCCTCGAGCTTATTACCGCTGCACGATGGCCGTTGGATGTCCCGTTCGCAAGCAAGTAAGTTATTTAACATTTTCTTTCTACATTAATGGAAATTCAGTGTGCGATCCCTATTCATAAAAAAACATAGAAAACTGTAAACCATTTTTTTTTGTTAAAGGGTTCATAGAAAACTGTAAACCATTAGACTGAAACTGTGAAAACTCATGATTTTAACCAGTATAGATGTCTTTGATAAAAAAACACAGTAAAGATGCCTTAAATGAATAATATTACATGTTGCTCATATTATGGTGTGATAAGTAAAATTTTGGCTCGAGAGCTCATGTTGTAAAAAAATCTTACACTTTTAGAGATCTCTCGGTTGAAACTGGATTGTCAATTTATTGACGAAGGAAAAGCTTATTTTATTAATTCTACATAAAAATTATCATTTACTTTGAAATGAAAAATTCCACAAAATAAACAAAATAGTTTTAATATACTAATATTGTATTTCAAATTTTGATGAATGATGAATGAAATATTTTTTTCATTTATTTATATTTTATTCATCTTATTTTATTTTATCCATTCATTCCCATCTTTTCATTTTAATGTTTACCACAAGTTTGAGAGGGACAATTTTAATGATCTCATGGCAACAACATCCATCCCTACTGAATCATATTTATACATTTCAAACATATGTTTTGGGGTTTAATCAAATGCACATATACAATCGAAGTATTTTTTAACTGGTTATTAATAACCCAACAGGTGCAACGTTGCGCAGACGATAGATCTATTCTCATAACAACCTACGAAGGAAACCATAACCATCCATTACCTCCGGCAGCTATGAACATGGCTTCAACCACAACCGCAGCCGCAAGCATGCTCCTCTCAGGCTCCACGATGTCGAACCAAGACGGTTTAATGAACCCAACAAACCTCTTTGCTCGAACCATGTTGCCTTGCTCCTCAAGCATGGCCACGATCTCAGCCTCTGCACCATTTCCAACCATTACACTAGACCTCACAGAATCAGCGTCCAACGTTAACGGTCCAGCTAATAACAACCCATTGATGCAATTCTCTCAACGGTCTGGTTTAGCGGAGTTGAACCAATCGGGCTTGCCTCAGATGATGGGCCAGGCTTTGTTCTATAACCAACAACAGTCCAAGTTCTCCGGTTTGAAGATACCATCTGAGTCTCTGAACGCTGGTGAGAGCGTCAGCGCCGCTATGCCCGCCAATCCGAACTTTGCAGCGGCTCTAGCCGCAGCCATCACGTCTATTATCAATGGTTCCAATAATCACCAGAATGGGAGCAGTAACAGCAGTAATAATAACGTTACGACGAGCAGCGGTGACAGGCAATGACATTTTTAAAAACAAGTTTTAGGTTTGACATTTTAAAAAATAAGTTTTAGGTTTGTTTATTTATCGACCGATTTTGAATTGTTCTGTCCTTTTTTTACATTTTGGATTCTAGTTTGGCTTTTAGCGTCTTCTTTTTTTCCTATAAATAAGAGTCTTGATAGCAATTTTTTTAGTTGCTTGATAGAAAATTTTGTTCTGGAATAGAATCTGCCTTTAGAGAAACAATCTCTTAAGATGTTGTGGGTTAACGAACATAAGACAGGATTTCATTACATTAAACTATTGAAGTAAAAAGCATCCTTATTTGGTGAGTATCTCAAATAGGGGTTCCTTGCAAGCGAAGAGGTGCACTTTCAAAAAGCAAATATTTTTTTATCTGCAAATTTTATATAAATGTGTCAAAACGTGGATGTTGTTTGAGTCAATAAAAAGATGGTTTTTGGTTTATTACATCTCATTTGATTTTACTCAAGCGAAAATTATGTTATATTTATAGTAATTATTTTGTTAATGAGTTTCACAAAGTTTCGATGTAGGAAATTTACACTTTATAAATATATCTCTAATATATTTAATACGTTAACATTTATAGAGATTGCTGTATAAATTATTTCTTAATATCTCGAGGATATATAATATTTTAAATTATACCGTATTATAGTTAGGTCCACAAAATCTTGTTAACCACAATTTATATTATATTGTTTATTTTAAAAATATTAATAAGGAAACAATATCAAGAAAATAGAAATACAGTGAAACCTCCATAAATTTAATAATGTTCAGACTACACCAAAACTATAATTTTTATTAATTTATAGAGATTATTAATTTATCGATATATTAATTGAACCAAAAACTCAATTTCGGACCATAAAGTTATATTAATTTATAGAGATTTTTAGTGTATATTAATTTATTGAGTATTAATTTAAAGAGGTTATACTGTATGTTAGGTGACTTATGTTCGTAAATGTCCAAATACTCTTAATGAATGACACGATTTTTGTCTTTGCAAGTTTCACATAAATATGTCAAATATTTGTAAGTTTATGTTTTTTATATATTATTAAAATTTTATTCAAAATGTGGAAAATCATTTGAAGTTCAAAGTTTTAGAGAGTTTTTCATGTGTTTTACATGGTGACTATATTTTCCTTGTTAAATTCAAAATTTTGACCGAATTACCGGTTCTGCAGCAGGAGGAATGCTAATTGAACTAACCTACTACAATTTTGGCTACTCGGCACATTAAATCAGTAAAAATTTAAATAGTTGATTTATTATAATTAAACACTATTACTGGATTAATTGCCAAATAGTAATAAAAAGATTTGTTTACACCCAATAAAATGATAGGCTTTGGCTTTATTCAGCTCATTTGATTTTACTCAAACGAAGATGTGTTTTACATGGTGACTATATTTCAGCTATATTTATAGTAATCATTCTTATTGACGAGTTTCACAAAGTTACATATGGAATATTTACACTTCATATATATAAAGATCTCAAATATATTTAATGATTATAGAGATTTCCTGCATAAATTATTTACTAAAGTCTCGAGGATACATAATAGGGATATTTTGTAAATTACTCTACAAACAGTTTGAAATTTGAAAACTACACTTTCTATTTTATTTTTTGAAAACTACACTTTCTTAAATGTAAATTGACCATTTTATCCAAATTAAATATTTTAATAATTAAAATAGAAATTAGAAATTAATAAATATAATATTATTGTAACTATTATATCACTTGTTATTTTTTTATTTTTATTTGTAACTGATATCACTTGTTGTTCAGAAATAGATAGGACAAGAGAGAAAGAGTAATTTCCATAGCAACATAAGAAAATAACAAGATGTAGCCGTTTCTGTGTTATTTGTTTGGATAGGAGAAAAAAAAATAGTGTCTTGTGGAGGAAGCAAAAAACAGTGTCTTATCTGTGCATCTTCATGGTACCATTATACAAACATTACAGCAAAAATAATGAAATAAGGCTAAGAGAAAAAAAGAAAAAACCAACTCCTGCAATTTTAATCACGATGAACCAAATGAAGGTTAGAAAATGAATAAAATCCATCGAGCCAAGTGGATGACCAAGTTGCAGAGCACAAAATCTGCAAAAGTCAATGCCGGGAACAAACCCGTAAACCCACACAGGATCTTCGGTCCTACAGATGCGGTGGCAGGTACTTACTTGATCATGAATCTCTACCAAAGAGAAATTAAAGAAACTCATGAAGTTTTTGGTGACAGGTCAGTCGTATAAGAAACAAAACAGGGATCAGACGATTAATGGACGTATAATTCAGTAGAGATTTCTTTTTCCTTTTAAATCTTATTTTGTTAAAGCCGTTACTAATATAAAGTATATTATAATAAATAATTAAGAATATTAAGATTGGACAATTTAGTAAATTTATATATATCAAAGTGTATTTTTCTAAAAACTTAAATAATAGTGTAATCTTCAAATTAAAATCTTATTTAAGTGTATTTTTCCAAATTTCCCCTACATAATATTCTAAATTTTGTTAGGTTAATAAAATCTTGTTAAGCACGCTTTATATTATATTTTATTTTTAAAAATATTAATAATGAAACAAATAGCAAGAAAATAGAAAATGTGTTAGGTGGTCTGATGTTTTAAAATGTTCAAATTACCTTTAGTGAATGACATTATATTTTTCTTTAAATGTTTCATATAAATGTGTGAAATATTTTTAGATTCAAGTCTTTTATTAAACTTAGTTCAAAATGAGAGAAATCATTTGAGTTCAATGTTTAGAGAGTTGTTCGTGTTTTTCACATGGTGACAATATTCTCCTTGTTGAATTCAAAAATATGGCCAAATTTTTGCAGCTGGAAAAACGCTAATGGAGACAATCTACCGGGATTTTGGCTACTCCACTCAATAAATCAGTAAATATTTAAATAGTATATTTAACTAACTAAATACTATTACTCATATTAATTGCTGAGTAGTAATATTTTTTTTTGTTTAAACCTAACCAAAAAGATAGGTTTTGGGTTTATACGGCCCATTTGATTTTACTCAAGCAAAAAAACATGCTATATTTACAGTAATCATTCTTGTTGTTGAGTTTCACAAAGTTTTGATCTGAAACATTTATCCTTCATATATATAAATATCTCAAATCTTTATTATAGAGATTTCCTGCATAAATTATTTACTAAAATATTGAGGATATATAATATTCTAAATCTTGTTAGTTCAATAAAATTTTGTCAAGCCCAATTTAATTTTTAAATATTAATAATGTAACAAATAGCAAGAAAATAGAGATAAAGTTTTTTTTTTGTTTAAACCAAATAAAAAGTTAGACTTTGAGTTTACTATGGCCCATTTGATTTTACTCAAACAAACGAAAAATGCTATATTTATAGTAATCATTTTTGTTGATGAGTTTCACAAAATTTCTATGTGTAACATTTATACTTCATATATATATAGATATCTCAAATATATTTAAGGGAAAATTTGGAAAATTAGCATGATCTGAGAATATAATTTGAAAACTACACTTATACTTTTGATTTTTGAAAATTACACTTTATCTTAGACTAAAATACTAAACTACCCCTATTACTTATGTCTATAAATAGTTATCTCACTATTTAAATTAAATAGTTTCCGATCATGTCCAATTAGGCTTCAACCTTCAATATGCTATCATTCAACTGATCTTATTTTAATTCTGTTCTTTAATAATTTGGTACATTAACAATTTGGTTTTTTCTTTTTTTATTTTGTAATGGTGGAGGCATTTTAAATGTTGTTGTTGAATGTTTTTTTTAATGCTACCATTGTCTTCCATTTTCAATTAACCAGGCTGCACATATAAGAGAAAACGAAACAAAGATACAAAAAGTAGCAGCATGAAATCAAACAAGTTTAGTTTATTTTTATTTTTGGGATCATGTATTCTAAGATTATACAAATATTATTATGCCATAAAGTTTTCTATGATCCACCCGAATACATAAAAAATGTCTGTTTTTGAAAGAACCAAGTTACGTGTGTCATCAAGCAATTAAAGCAAATGAAATATTGAGCCCAGCCAGTAGTCACCCAATCAGTCGTGTGAAATTATGCTCTACCGTTCAAGTCATTATTCTGTTTCGGATATATTATTTTAGATCCTCAACCTCAATGCTTATGATTCGAGTATTGTAGGTAATTTGTTAAATGATTGTTCTACATTATATGTGAGTTTTTTAAATAAAGTTATTGGCCAAGATGAAAGTAAAACTCCAACGCTTGCGAACCCCAAATTTGATTTGTTTTATGTGATATTTCAATCATTCAATGTTGTTTAGTAGGATTTTTATAAAGAGTATGCGATATATATTTCTACCATTTGTTAATCAGAACAATAGAATAAATATATATATATATATATATATATATATATATATATATATTCTTTCAATTTTTATTTAGGATATAATGGTCTTTTCACAACAGAGAAGATATAGTTTTCAAAAATAATAAATAGAATGTAATTTTCAAAATTTGAAAGATAAATGGGGTATTTTTCAAAATATCCCTTTATTTAATGCTTATAGAGATTTCCTGCATAAATTATTTCCAAAACTCTTGAGGATATATAAACGGTCGTTTCAACATAACTAAATCAGTAAAGATTTAAACGGTCGACTCAACATAACTAAACACTATTACTCGATTAATTATCAAATATTAATAATAATAAATTTGTTTAAACCCAATAAAAAAGATATGCTTTTGACATATTGCGACCCAATTTATTTTACTCAAGCTAAATAACATGCTATATTTATAGTAATCATTTTTGTTGATGAGATTCACAAAATTTCAATTTGAGACATTAAACTTCATATATATAAATATCACAAATATATTTAATGCTTATAGATAATTTGTGTATAAATTATTTTCTAAAATCTCAAGAAAATAAGGAAACAAGGAAACAAATAACAAGTAAATATGGAAATATATATTAGGTTATTTAATGTTTTACATTTTCTAAATTACCAATAATGAAAGACACAAATAAGCTAAAAGTTAGGGACATTTAGTGGATAAAACGGAGGTGTATCATGGCTTAATGTTATAGATCAAATGTAACTGAATTATTGAATTTTGTTTTTATAATTTTATAAAAATTGACCCAGTTGTGGCATAAGAAGTTCTTGTGAGTTTCTAAAAGTAAAACTTTTGAGATACTATATAATCTCTCTCCTAATTATTTTTAATGGTTAACATACTAAGTGATTATATTTTAGGGAAAAATGTTTTTTGGACCGAAAAATGATAAATATGTCTCATTTGACTAATCATATATACTTTACTAGGTGATAACCCGCGCCCTGCGCGGAATGAATAGATTTTAAGAGATGATCAAATTGAATCAAATAGACATTATACATGTAAAATCATAAAAACAAATTACACTGTATGTGAATTTTATTTTTAAACTTGTGTATTTGTTTTAAAAGTTTACTTGGAACATATGTCGTGGAAGTGAATCAATAAGAGTAAGTGGATATTAATAAAAGATAAATTATGATTTAAAATATAATAAAACACAGATATATGATATATAATTGTTATCATTAAAAATCGTAAATAAAAGATGAAACGAAACATATGAAATAGACAAATAAAACCATGCAGAAACAAAATATAACAAAATATAACAAACATAATTTGATTAAAAATTGCTAAAAAGCTGTTGTCAATAGTGCCGTAAGAGAGTGTAAAAGAAAAGTTAAACAAAAGCTTAGAACACCCATGTTTCAGTAAATGATCAAATTGTGAAACTAAATCTTTCTTAATAATTACATGTATTTTATCTCCATGAAAAATAAAATTAAAAAAACTATAGCATTAGCTGAAACACATAATAGTAGTTGAGAAAAAAATATAAAGACTAACAACAACTAATTTTTGCATCTACGAAATCTATTTCAATGGTCTCTCCACCAGCAGTCGAGTATGACTTTCAAAGTTTAATGATTTTCACTTTAATCTACAACATTGATTTCTTTGACTTCAAGTGAGAGATGAAATTCGTAGCATTTTATTTTTCTAATCTTAATCCTTGTAGGTTGTGAAACTGTAGAGTAAAGTTCACTTGATTCATATATAGTATACCCTACAGTTAGGGTTTAGTTCTACTTAATTTCAAAACAAAACAAAAATCCTCTCTTAAATTTAATACTAACAATCCTTAACTTTTATTAAAAATTTTAAAAAATTTGGAAAGTCTTACAATTAAGGAAGAAACAAATAAAATATAATATTGACTATGAGATTTGACAATATTAAAGAAGCGACAAATTTTTATTGAATCATAATTTGGTCTATCAACATTTATGTTGATTGTTTAGTCAAAAAAAATTGGTGTTTGAGTTAAGGGATTCAAGAGATCTCGTCAAATATATCTTCTAATTTAGATTCTCAATATATTAAAAAAACTTACAAAAAATTTAGTAATGTATATGGTAGCTTCTTTTTTTAATATATATAAAGAAGTGGATCAATATACAGTATTTAACGTCATATATACTATAAGTTATTAATCAGATAAAAGTCATATATAATTTAATGAAATATAATATATAATGTTATTACGTATGATTTTTTCTATTTGACTTTTGTCATGGACAAAACCAAAAATATTAATCGATTGCTTACAAAAAAAACATAACATTGACAATATATTATGGTCATCGCCAATGAGACTTATGCAAGTTAATTTGGTCAATCCAAATTCTCAGACCATTAAACGAAATGAATTATTATGGAAACTACTTAACTAATTTGTGACTTTGTTATATATGAAAAACAATATCATAACATAAATGATTGATTGAAAAACTAATCATCTATTATTATGTTTAATGATTATAGCAATTTATCATGTGTTATAACACAATTTGGACAGATTTGACAATAGCAAAACAATGTAATTTTTCTAGTAATGAAAGGGTTTTTTAAAAGAAGTAGGTAAGAGTGAATGTGAGAATGCCACCTAGAAAATGGCATTGTGTAAATAATACATCAACTTGAGGTTATTTTCTTTTACTGCTCCTAAAATAATATATAGGGGATGTTCTATTAGGCCAATTATTTTCAAAATGATAATACTGACCTTAATTTCAATTATAAATTCGAAATTACAATTAATTGTTAATTATTAAAATATAACTTTAATTAAATTATTGAAAATAAAAAGACATTAAAAATCCCCGAATAAAAAATTAAACGTAGTAGTTTTTAACTAAAGTAATTTTTGTGAAAAATGATTTTTTTTAATATATGGAAACTGAATATTTTCAAATACTTTCTTCTCATATTTTCGGTTCTGATTATCCTTACCCGTAGAATCTATATTCTAATGTAAAATACAATAAACATGTTTGAAATCAATTTCTACTGGTTTTAAATTTATAGTAATGTGCAAATTTCAATTTTTACATGTTTTAGATTTATAGTAATGCGTAGATTACGATTTCTATAGATTTTAGAGCGATATGTTAAATGTAGAATGTGTATTCCAAATTTTTTTACAGTACTATTATTTACATAGATCATATATTCTAAACATAGTAGATTCAATGATAAAAGTAAATTACATTTTTCACTGCGTCGAATGTCAATTCCACTTTCCGTAGAATAAAATATGAAATTATGATTTAAACATTTTTAGAACTGTAAAAAATACCAATAAATTGATATAGATATTTCATCAGTAGTTACTATTTTTTGAATTTTATTATGTTTGTAAAACTATTCATTTGATTTGTTTACAAAAATACTAAAAAATATTAAAGATGAAAATGGTACAAAATAAAAATGATCTTAATGAAATATAGTTATCATTTTTTGTCTTAAAAAAACAATTTTCCCTATATTTTAAGAATGCCTCCAGAAGAAAAAAACAGTATCTAACAAATAATAATTAAAAATAAAGAAATCTGAAAAAAAGAACTCGTTTCTCATTAAAGACTCTTTTAAAACTCTTACAGATGCTAGTATGTGCTATGTTTTAATAGTTGTAACATTTTAAAAAGAAAAAAAATAATTATATGATAAATTTGAATTAAAATAATAATATAATTGGTAAGAGACTCCGGTGGGGTTCATATCCTTCAAATAATAAATCATTTAATATCCTATTTTTACTTTGAATATTCAACATCTGCTTTTTTACACCTATTAATTTGACATAGATTTAATTTTTACTTACAATAGTTTATTTCATTTTTCACAAAGATAGATTTTGTACTATTTCAAACAACTTTCTATTTGTACAGTTTTAAAATGATAACTTTTGTATATATTAACAAAATAAACAAAAATTGCTACCAGATATTTGATTGAAAAAGTTGGGGTGAAAATAATATTGAAACCAATAAAAAACAATATATATGTGTCACATGTCATTTTCTAATATTTTTATTGATTCAATTAGTTAAATCTTTTCAATATGAATGAGTCCATATTTTCTTTTTATTCAACTTTTCGTTTCATTATATTCAACAGTTTAGTATTTTCTTCAACGGCCGATTATAAATGGTGTATGGAGTAAGTAAAGCCCAACACAGAATCTGACCCAATGACATGATGGTTGGTAGTTTATCAGCTCAATTGAAGGTAAACGACCTATTTCTACACCGGAACTATTGTATAATAACAGATCCAACACAAATTTTAAATATCCTCCCAATTCCACACAATTTAAGTATGTAAGCCTATTTCTCTTTAAATTGAAAATTCGAAACCTGACTCCACCTGAAATTTGAAAGCCGAACTAATACCGACAAGTCCCGGTTTAAAGTAGGATTAGTATTCTGTATTTTAAAACTAAACCAATGACTAACCTAATTAAACCTAATTTATTAAGCTAATATGGTGATGGACTTCTTAAGTTGATAAAAAAAAGACTTCTTTAGTTGGTTCCATGATTTGGCAATACATTGTTCAGGGTCAAAGTGAAACTAATGAAACCTAAAGGGGTTAAATGGATAAATATGAAAAATGAAGCTTTAACGAAACGTTATTTGCGTTTATAGGGTCCCATGAAGTGTCAACAACGTGAAGGTGGTTTTGCTTGTGCCACAAATCAAAGCAACCTCATATTTTCCATTTGCAGCAAACACCAGTCACACAACCCATCTATTTATTTTTTCATTCTTTTTCTTAAACAAACCCTGTTTAATCTTTTAACATTGTTCTTGTGAAAATTCCAAAACTTAATATTCAAATGAATATATATATATATATACATATATTATGTATGTATACAGTATTTATATTTTTAATCACTAATTGTTATTCTATGATGTATAGTATAATTAATTAGAGCGAAGAAATTGATTTATAGACGTTACTGTAACAGAGTGATATGCTTAGCTGTAGACACCCATGGTTTCATCAACGTCAAGCGTACCTAATGCGAGACAAACCAAAAACAGTTTATATTAACAAGTTATTAACAACATAAAAATAAACATGAATTTATAAAAAAATCACCCCTACAAAATTCCATGTAGTAAATTAACAAATTATTAACAGTAGTATTTATAAAAAATACCATCGGTATTTATTTTGGATAGAAAATAAGTTAACAACAAATTAATAAGATTCTAAAATAATTCATTCTAGTCTTTTTCATTATATTTTTCTAGTTTCTTATGTATTTGTTGAATATATCTTATACTCTTTTTTAAGTTGGAGAAACAAAATAGTTTCCATATGATGATTTTTACTCTTTTATTATTATTTGTTTCAGTCTTCTCTGAAATTTCTTTCAAATCAAATTATCACTCGCTACATATTCTGAAAAGAATGGAAATCAAAGTGTACTTGAGTAAAAGATAATAATGCACGCTATAAAGTTCTTCCTTGCACACTTAAAACACAATGACTTTGGAAAATATACGTAACAAACATAAACCCTAGAAGATGACAAACATTACTTGAAGCATCCATATATTATGCAAAAATCGCTTTACAAAAGTTTATGCAAAATGCTATAAGCTTTTACTTTACATAATTCAGGGCAACATTTGCGATCCAAAATGAAAATAAGACAGTACAACGGTGGACATACTATCTTAGCAAAAACGGTGGACATACTAAAGTGAAAATGCACTTCTAATCTATTAACTAGACTTTGATTATAGGGCTTATTGCAAAAGTGACTCAAAACTTGAATTCAAACAGAAAACTAACCTTTTCTTTTGACTCATTTTTTTTTTGAGTTTTTAACCCCACATCTGCATTTTATCTACGAAAATGCCATTAACCCTTTTTTTTTTTTTTTTTTCGAAAATGGCTTCTTTACTGTCTCAACCTCATTTTCTTCAAGTATTTACAATATTGCCACTGCCATGAATAGTGGGAACAACCTTGTACGAACTGTTTGGAGCTTTTAATGCCCTTTAATGCACGTAAATCTCTTTACACTCTCTCTGTTTCAATTGTTATGAACTAAAAACAACATTTCTTTCACTTTCTCTCCATATTCATCCAAAAAACTGAAGCTTTTGATTCAAAATTGTTTGGAGCCATATTTCTTCGTTTTGACTTACGGTTGCTTTCGTTTGAGGTTCTGGGTGGTTGGAGAAGACCCTGTGTGCAAAACAAAGTCATCTCACCTAGTTGAAGGTACGAATTTGAATTTTTTTCAAAATCTGTTCGCGTAGAAGACTTACAAGTAAGTCATCTGTATGTAGAAGACTTACTGATGAGTCTTCTGGTCAAACGGACGACTTAAACTAAGTCGTCCAGCTTTGTTTGGGTGAAAAAAAAACAGTCCAGACGACTTATATATAAGTCGTCTACGAGAAACAGGCTAGTTTTGCATTTGACCGAATCGTGTCAGATCTTTGACTATTTCTGGACGACTTATAATTCAGTCGTCTCTCGGAAAGTTAAAATTTCAATATTTTATTAAACTAGACGACTTACGTGTAAGTCGTCTTAGGTTAGTTTTGTAGTTGAAAAATAAAACTTCATAATTTAATTTTTACCAGACGACATAATATAAAGTCGTCCCGTCAGAAGACTTAATTTAAAGTCGTCCGGGAAAGCAAAAGTCGTCCAGAATTTTTCCCATTAAGTCGTCCAAACCTTGCTTATCCCGGACGACCTTAAATTAAGTCGTCTAGCTGGACGACTTTTAGTTAAGTCGTCTGGAGAAAGTTAAATTTCAAGTTTTATTTTTCAATTACAAAACTAACCTGGGACGACTTACGTGTAAGTCGTCTAGTTTGAATAAAATATTGAAATTTTACTTTCCAGAGACGACTGATTTATAAGTCGTCCAGAAATAGTCAAAGATCTGACACGATTCGGTCAAATGCAAAACTAGCCCGTTTTTCGTAGACGACTTATATATAAGTCGTCTGAATTTTTTTTTTTAACAAACAAAGCCGGACGACTTAGAATTAAGTCGTCCCTTTTAATTTTCAATTGCAAAAGTGACCTCTTTAGACGACTTACCTTTAAGTCTTCTGGACGACTTAAATCTAAGTCGTCTGCGATAATGTTTGTTGAACTTCTTCATTTTCTCTATGTTTACTAATGTGTTTTATTTTGAATATTTGCAGATGATTTTTAAGTTACATGCAGTGTATGGAGAATGGTTGTTGAGAGATTTCCGTTGGGATTTTGTGGTTGATGATCTCAAAGGAGCAAGATTGTTTTTATTGAATGAAGATTCAACACATGCTGAACTTGTTGCAATGGCTCAAGAAGATTATAACCTGGACATGAGATCAGTGACTGTGGAGATTAGCTACTCATTACCAGCAGAAATGATGATGACTCCAAGCAGTCCTCCCATTCATGTTACAAGTGATAGACAAGTTCGAAACTTGCTCGAGATACTCAAAACGCATAGAGTATGTCTTTGTGTATCAAGCCGCAGCAAGGTGGAAACGGTTTCAGAGAAAAGAGAAGAAGCTGGTGATAATGATGAAGCTGGTGAATGGGAAGAAGATGTTGGTGATAATGATGAAGCTGGTGAATGGGAAGAAGATGTTGGTGATAATGATGAGGCTGATGAATGTTTTGAAGATGTTGGTGATAATGAGTCTGTTGAAATAGATTTGTGTATACAAATAGTTCAAATATACAAATTGATTTGTGTATCTATACAAGTTAAAAAATCTATACAAGTTAAAAAAATCTATACAAGTTAAAAAATCTATACAAATTGATTTGTGTATCTAATCATACATGCCTACAAACATACCACCATCCTCATTATCTTTCAGATGCTGATCAACAAGCTCCGTCCATATAGCCAAAGCCATAGTATCCCTCATAGTCTTCGCATTGGACCTAGCAAAGTCTTTAGGGCTAAAGGGGACCCCAAGAGCATGACATTCAATGTACTTTGCAGCGTACACGCCACAATCACCATTGTTGGCCGTGGGTACATCTTTGAGGAGTCTCTCATAAGTGTATCGCTCCAACCCATGCATCTGGTCTCCGCACTCCACAATCAGATAAGGGACCATCTCGAGAAAAGGCTCCATTATCTCATCCCATCTTTCTGGTATGGTAGTTGAAGGTATGCTGTCCCAGACAACTATGTGCCTCTTAGGGATCGATATCCAAATAGCCACCCAATGTTTGTTGTCCAAGTTCAGTGGCGCATAGATATCATCAATGTCCTCCCCACTTCTTGTTTGATTGGCAAAATGAAGGCATTGATCCGTCATACAAACTCGCCGCCCCACTAGGTAGCATTTTTCCTAAACCATTGTGATCAGACGACGATGTTTTGAAGACCAGATACTGTTCTCTCCAAGACTGGGTAAAGTTGTGATCCAGGAAGCACATTCGCTCGCTCCGGAAACATTGTGGGTTCTCCTTATACCTCCTGCCTCAGCACATTCATCCAAGCATCTATATGCTGCATATAAAATAATACAAGTTAGAACCTTCCAGACGACTTACAAATAAGTCGTCTGGAAGGTTTTCCAGCTGGACGACTTACAAATAAGTCGTCTGGAAGGTTTTCCAGCTCGAAAACCTTCCAGACGACTTATTTGTAAGTCGTCCAGCTGGAAAACCTTCCAGACGACTTATATATTTACAAATCTATACAAAGACAAGTTACCAGACGACTTATTTGTAAGTCTTCTGGAAGGTTTTCCAGCTGGACGACTTACAAATAAGTCGTCCAGCTGGAAAACCTTCCAGACGACTTATATATTTACAAATCTATACAAAGACAAGTTACCAGACGACTTAAAGATAAGCAGAAGACTTACTACGTCTTCCAGCCATGCTTTGGATGTCCGGAGTTTTTGATACCACCAAGTTGGTGATGTACGTGGTTTGTCCTCTTCCTTAGTGAAATAATCACTGCAAACAAAAAAGCAATCAGTTTTGGTAGACTAAATCAAGCTATTATGGGTAAAGCAATCACTTACGGATCAGTTTTCAACCAATCAGCGAGCTCCTTCATCTTAGGTCTGTTTAGTGTGGGAAATGGATTATACTTTCCCACTCTAAGGAGTTTCCTTCTCTCTGCCGTATAAGGAGATATCTGCGTGGGAGCAGGTTTCTTCGTTTGTTCACTCCTTGCACGCACAGAAGCAGTGGGAGCTGTTTGGTCCAATACAACCAGGCTCGGTTCTGAAGCTGAAGCTGGATCGGTGGAAGCGAAGCTCGGTTGTTGATCGTTGGAAGCGAAGCTCGGTTGGTCAGTGGAAGTGAGAGGAACAATCTCTTTGGAGGTGACACCATCTGCTTTATCCTCCGGCAAGATCTTATATACCGAGATCGCCTCATCTGCTGTATCCTCCGGCAACAATCTCTGCAATAAAAGAGAACAAGTTAACCCTGGACGACTTAAATAAAAGTTGGGAGAGGATTTGGTTCCTGCTGGAGTTCAGACGACTTATTTGTAAGTCTTCTGGAAGGTTTCCAGCTGGACGACTTACAAATAAGTCGTCTGGAAGGTTTTCCAGCTGGAAAACCTTCCAGACGACTTATTTGTAAGTCGTCCAGCTGGAAAACCTTCCAGACGACTTATATATTTACAAATCTATACAAAGACCAGACGACTTAAAGATTTGATATAACCTTTTGGGCAGAGGAGAAGGCTGTTTCTTTTGTGGAGAAGGCTTTTTCGTTTGAGGAGCAGGCTGTTTCGTCTGAGGAGCAGGCTGTTTAGTTTGAGGAGCAGGCTGTTTCGTTTGAGGAGCAGGCTGTTTAGTTTGAGGAGCAGGCTGTTTAGTTTGAGGAGCAGGCTGTTTCGCCTTTTGAGGAGTAGGCTTTGCCTTTTGAGGAGCAGGCTGTCTGGTGGGAGGAGTAGGATGATTGGTTTGAAGTGGAGGCTGATCCTTTTGAGGAGTAGTCTGTTTGTTACTAGCCCCGGTTTCTGGGGCTTGTGGGGTAGGGTGTTTTTTACTAACCCCGGTTTCTGGGGCTTGAGGGGTAGCCTGATTGGTGACACCAACCTTCTTCTCCACAGCTTCCAATCTATCGGAGATCTTCCTAATCTCCCTGATGCACTTCTTAAACCCCTCTTTCATCATGTCACCTAAGTCCTTGAACATGTTTTCTAACTCCTCTCTGGTCACCCAACTAGCCTCTTCTCTAGCCTCTTCTGTAGCCTCTTCTGTAGCCTCTGTAGGAGCCTCTTCTCTAGCCTCTTTAGGAGCCTCTTTAGGAGCCTCTTTACGAGCTTTCTTCCGAGGTCTCTGATTGTCTTCCTCCACCTCCTCCACAACCATCTCTTTGGCTCTTTTCGATGGAGTCACAAACTTGGGTTTTGTACCAGTGACTTCCCAGCAATCCATGGTCCACTTCCACGGTCTCCGATCATACATCACTTTAATGATGTTCTCCGCGGGCACGTCATCAACCTCAGAGTCCCATTTTGGCCACATTTCACTAATGTCCTTCTCAACAAAGTTGATCACGCGGGTCTGCAGTAAATAGAAGAAGAATCGAGTTAGATATTTGAAACAAAATACTAAATAGACGACTTAATTATAAGTCGTCAACTAAGTCGTCCAGCTGGACGACCTTCCAGACGACTTATTATAAGTCGTCTACTAAGTCGTCCAGCTGGACGACCTTCCAGACGACTTATAATAAGTCGTCTACTAAGTCGTCCAGCTGGAAGACCTTCCAGACGACTTATAATAAGTCGTCTACTAAGTCGTCCAGCTGGAAGACCTTCCAGACGACTTATAATAAGTCGTCTACTAAGTCGTCCAGCTGGAAGACCTTCCAGACGACTTATAATAAGTCGTCTACTAAGTCGTCCAGCTGGAAGACCTTCCAGACGACTTATAATAAGTCGTCTACTAAGTCGTCCAGCTGGAAGACCTTCCGGACGACTTAATTAAGTGAAGATGGAAAGGTACCTGACTCAAGATAGCAGCTTTCATGAATCTGCGGCCTCTGCTGCCGTCGTAAGCCAGAATCGGTGGAGACGGACTGTTTGCTCTGGTAGACCAATACTAGCACCCAATCCCGGAATAGCTTCGTACGCCCAGACCTGAAGAACTTGTATAAAGCCATCCACGGTGTAACAGCCAGTAATATCTTTGTTCCACAAAGAGTCCATCAGCACCTTAAACGCGACTCTCCCCCATGGATAATCTCAAACCTTTCTAAATCCATCACTAGCCTTGCGAGAGTAGCTCGTGTAGCGCTTGAGAACTTTTTCCCTTCAATGAATCCAGTGAAGATGGAAAGGTACGCGAGTCGCTTGCGATCTTCCCTGGACCAATCCCCGCATCTCTTCAGTGCTGCTATTATCTGATCAGTACTTGGCCCAGCTTCCCGATGAACTCCCATCATCTCCCAGAAAGAAACCATCTGTGGGGTAACTTCACATTCTGGTGTCTCAAGGTCCTCGATGTAGTCGCAGTTTAGACCAGTGATGTTTTCAAACTCTAACAGTGAAAACCTCGCAGGTTCTGGACCAACGAGACACCACATCTCGTACTTCTTCTTAATGTCCAGCTTTAAACCGAGCAAGTGGTGAACCAGCCTTGAAGCCCAACCAAATCCCTGCTCCTTGAACTTGATGAAAACTCCAATCTCGACTCCTTGAGCTCTTCAAATTCAGCATCAGTGAGAGCTTCCCTAAGAGCAGTATGCAACTTCGTGTTATCCGTATGATACGAAATGCTATTGTGGGGTTCTGGCTCTTCCCCTAATGTGTATAACCTACGGGGGAGTTCTGGAATATCCATCCTTTTGTCTGCAAAATAATCAAAGACAACAATAGAAGTCAGAACACAAGCTAAATCAATCACGCCTTAATTGTTACTCCAGACGACTTAGTAGACGACTTAAATATAAGTCGTCTAGAAAGTCGTCCAACTGGACGACTTAGTTGACGACTTATATTAAGTCGTCTGGAAAGTCTTCCAAATGGACGTACTAAGTCGTCCAGGTTGAAGACTTTCCAGACGACTTACTTACAAGTCTTCCAGTAGAAAAATTTCAAGCGGACCTGATTAGTCGCAGAAGGAGTTCGAGTACTCGTCATTGTGGTTATAGATCTGAAAAAATAAACGTGAAACGGTGAGAATGAGTAAATTGAAAGAGACAACGTTTTATGTTCATCTTTTCCACGAGTTTGATGACTTACCGGCGTTAGGGTTTACAGAGAAACGGCGCTACGGTTTACAGAGAAGAAGCGGCGGCGCTAGGGTTTAGAAGAAGCGGCGGCGCTAGGGTTTAGAAGAAACGGCGGTGCTAGCTAGTGTTTAGAGTAAGCGGCGGTGAGAACGTTGGTGAGCACGGTGGCGAGGGCGACGGTTTGTTCGGAAATAGTGGAAGCGGGGGCGCTAGGGTTTAGAGGAATCGGCGGCGCTAGGGTTAGAAGAAGCTGCGGCGACAACGGTGAGAATGAAGTGAGATAGATAGCCGACGTTGAGAACGATGGTTGTTCGGAAATAGTGGGAATTCGAATCGCCTTGATATCGCCGGTGAGAGAGAACTGTTAGGGTTTCTGTTCGCGGAAAATGAAAAAAAAAAAAAAAATCACCTTATATATTGGGTAAATAATCCGGTTAGCTTTAAAAGTACATTGGTAAACTTTAAGGTTTGGTCCGGTTTAGACGACTTATTCTGGCTGATAATGTACATCAGACGACCTAATATTTAGTCGTCTGGGAACAGAAGACTAAATATTAAGTCGTCCAATACCCTAAAATGAACCCCTAAACTAAAATGACTAAATTAACTTACTAACCACGTTATAAAATCAAATTATACTTCAATAGTGTTTACTATACACAGAAACGAACACGCCTAGGTAATTTTAAAAATTTCAAAAACGGTTTTAATGCTTTCCAAAATCTAACCCTAAGAACACATACAATACTACAACATATGTTGATGAAACATAAACTAAAGAATATCATGACTCACTACTTTCACTCATCTGGGCTGAAAACAATTGAAATTTGTTATATATTAATTTATATCTCTTAAGACATATGTTAATTACATAATTCCAATTTTCACTTATCAAAATATTTTTTACAAAATTTTTAAATTATGTTTAAGAATAGCTGTCCAGACGACTTAACTTAAAGTCGTCTGGACGACTTATTTTCAAGTCGTCTGTTTACAGACGACTTGCGAGGGGTAGAAACGTAAAAAAAAATCCGTTTTTTTGTTTGTTCACAAGGAGATAGTTGTAATTTCAATAGCCTTTTAAGTTACTTTTGCCTTTGACCCAAGTTGGGGTACTCTTTTGGGTTTGACTCCAAGTTTTGAGTCACAATTGGTAATTCTCCCTTGATTATATCCTTTGTCAAAAAAAAAAAAAAAACTAGATTTTGATCCGCACATCCGTGCGAGTAATTTTTCATTTTAATAACTTTTGAACTTAAAATTATATGATTTTTGTTTTTTATATACTAAACTAATGTATTATTTTATATAAAATGCAGAAAATTGATGAGATTATTTATAAATTTCAAAATATTTTGTCATAATTAGAAAATAGACATTAAATTTATTATTACAATTATATTTTAGTATTTTAAATGAATTAAAAAGTTAAAGTTTTCGAGTAGCATATATTGGTAAATAGAACTTAAAGTAATTAGCTATATTCTATTATATTTTGAATATAATGACTTTTAGATAACATATTATTGTAACTTTAAAAGAAATAAATAGATAATATATAGTTGTAGATATAAAAGTTTAAAATTTATTAAAAAAAAATATTATGTATTATATAAAAATATTACATAGTTTAAAAATTTATTCCTTTTAAGCGGTGAATAATATTTTAAATATTTTAATGGTGAATACTATTTTATTTATCTATTTAAATGAAAGTATGTTTTTAAAAATATGTTAATTTATCAATTTAATATCATTTCATATTTAATTCATAGATTACTTATATTAATACAATATAGACAATATTAATAAAATTTAAAAAATAGCATATTTTATTTTATTAAAAGTTTTTATTTAAAAGTAATTATAATAATATCATATTACTAATTACGAAATATTCAATTTATTAATTAAAAAAAATATTTAAAATTTTGGTAAGATTTTGTTAGATTCTTTCTCAACAGATTTGTAATTTAATATATTATAATTATTAACATTTTAGAAATCTTATATATTCAATAGATTAATATAGATAATCAAATATATGTAGTAAGGAAATGGACCTATTGTAATATTTATATGGTAGATAAAAATAGTACCTTTTCTTTAATAGAGAAGATTTAGAATCTTATTTTTATCTACTGATAAATGTTTTTATTTAAGTTTTTGACCAATTTATTTTATTTATGTTAAACACAGTTTATGATATTTAGTATTTACGTTATATGGATAGGCCCATATATTCACTTTCTTCTCTATATTATTTTTTTTCAAATCAAAAAGATATTATATGGCATTCTAAAAATAACATTAGTAATTATTTTTCAATTTTTATAAGAACTCTATTATTGTCTATTGATTATAAATTATCCCTTTTTACATCTGTACCTAGATGATATATATACCATGAACCATGAGTAATACTTATTACAATCTTTTTGCAACTTTAGTAATGTCGGCCAGTTATAATCTTAGCCCATTCAACATTGTTTATCTAGATGATATATAGAGATCGTTAACCGTCGTTTATAATTATGATTATATGAAAACATCGTATAATATTGTTGATTAAAATATTTATGATATATTGTTAAAGTTTGTAATCCAGTATCAATTATAACTCTATACTCTATACCTTAAATTCTATGTTCTAAATCTTAAAATTATTAAATATTTATTAAATATTTTCCAAAACATAGCAAGAAAATTTATATGTTTCAGATTATCAATATCTATGTATATTTGGGAATATGTGAGTTTCAGTATACACTTAGAAGTTCATAAATACAGAGAATTCTAACTAACATAATTTTACGAAATTATGGACCTAACTTAAGCACTTCAGAATAATTTGACGTATTTAGTTTTTTTTAATCAAAGAGATAGGTGATTACGTATACATTAGAAAAACAAAGAGATGCACGGAGAAATTTAAAATTAACATCATAAATTTTTGGCACAACTATAATCATTTTAAACTCTATATTTTAGTCGAAAATTATACATGTCAGATACCATATAGTGACTATATTTACATAATTATATATACATTATGTATGTTGCTAAAGAAAATATGCAAATTCAAAAATATAATATATAGATATAATTCATCTAAAACTTATTACAACTTTTTCTGCAAACCTTATAATATAATTGTATTATGTGTGGCACAATTAAAAAAAATTATACTGCCAAGAAAATCTATTGAGAAAAATAAGTAAAATAATTAATTCCAAAATTTATACAAAGCATTATAGTATAAGACTTCTGTATTCTGCGTTGTCAAATTAAATTTCAAATAAATTTAAACATAATTTATCAATTTGGTCAGTAAAAAAACAATTCCACATCTTCATCAAAATAGTTAATAAAAATTGCTATTGGACGGGTCTAAATGTAGTTAAGTTTAAAAGAAACAAATTTTGCTGATCATTTTCTCAAAGGAAAAAAAACAAATTTTGCTGATCTGTCTTAGGCCCACGCAACCCAAATATGGTTTGATAAACGTGACGCTTGCTTATAAAAGATACACAATTAATTTTAGTTTTAATCAATTTCTTCATATCCTCACATTTGGAAGCACCAAGTACACTATCAATTAATTGATAGTAAATCCTGCATTCATGTTTCTCTAGTTTCATTCTTAAGTCATTTACGTTATTATAAATATAAATCTCTCCACCATTCTTCTTTGTCGCTCGAGTTTTCTTCTTCATCCTCTTAAGGTTTCAGAATCTCTACAGTCATTTTCTCGGTAAGTGTTGTTTCACTTCCTCTCTATTTTCCAGATTTCTATCTTTGTCAGAAATTTTCAGGGACTATCAGATTATTCATCAATTTCTGTTTATGAAAAGGGAAAAAACTTTGTTACAAAGAAAAAGAAAAGTAAAAAAGCTTATACATAATTTTTACATTTTTATTGGCTTGAAATTTTTCTTTTTAGTGAAAACTAAAGACATGTTAAGTCAACAATATTACACTTAACATGTCTTTAGTTTTCACTGAAAAGAAAAATAATATAAGAACTAAAGTTGGTAAACCAGAAACTTAGTGAAAATCTTCTTGATTCTTGGTGTGTAGTAACAACTTTTTTTTCTTTAACATGTGTTTGGTAACAATTATGCTGCAGTAACGGACAAAAAAAGTTTCAGTTATTAACTCGTTAACATCTTTTATGTGGCTGTTCTATAGCCTGATGTGATATTCTTATTTGATGGCAGGTTAAAATGGGAACTGGGTTCAAGTTCTTGCTTGTGTTCTTGCTTTCATGTTTGATCTTTATATCCGCGGCCTCATCATCTGAGCAAGAAGGTGATGGAACACTCAGAATTGGATTGAAGAAGAGGAAACTAGACCGGGCTAACAGGCTAGCTTCTCAGCTTTTCTTAAAAAACCGAGGTTCTTGGTCTCCCAAAGATTATTTTCGCCTGAACGATGCAAATGCGGACAATGTTCCCCTGAAAAACTATTTGGATGCTCAATACTATGGCGAGTTTACCATTGGCACTCCACCTCAGAAGTTTACAGCAATCTTTGATACCGGAAGCTCCAATCTCTGGATACCATCTAGTAACTGCTACTTCTCGGTACGCTATTAACTTGTTCTTAGGAATGCATGCTAATTAAATGTTATATCCTGTTGTCGTCTTTATCTCAATATATAAAAACAAAACATTTTTGTTTCAGGTGGCTTGTTATTTTCATTCAAAGTACAAGGCTAGCGAGTCATCAACATACAAAAGGAACGGTTGGTTACTTGATCCTTGAGCTTTTTAACTATAATGTTCATTTGATAATATTGAGTTTTCGACACTAAATTCATTTGACGTTAACAGGAAAACCTGCGTCAATCCGCTATGGGACAGGGGCTATTTCTGGTTACTTTAGCAACGATGATGTTAAAGTTGGTGGTCTTGTTATCAAGGATCAGGTAAACCCTTTTCAACAGCTTTCATATCTCAGAATGATCTTGCAAGTTTTACTGTTTTGTTTTTGTTTCTCATATCTTTACTGTTACTTTCTTATATTACCACAGGAGTTCATAGAGGCTACTAGTGAGCCTGGTATTACATTCTTAGTAGCCAAGTTTGATGGTATCTTAGGGTTGGGATTCAAAGAGATTTCTGTAGGAAACTCAACTCCAGTTTGGTATGAAAACACTTTCTTTCTTATATTTATTTGATAGAAGACTTTGCTGCATACTGAATGAATGTGACACATAGGTATAACATGGTAGAAAAAGGTCTGGTTAAGGAACCCATTTTTTCGTTTTGGCTTAACCGTAACCCAGAAGATCCAGAAGGTGGTCAGATTGTTTTTGGCGGAGTTGATCCTAAGCACTTCAAAGGAGAACATACTTATGTTCCTGTCACACATAAAGGTTACTGGCAATTCGACATGGGTGATATCAGCATTGCTGGAAAACCAACAGGTAAGCTAAGCTTTCAGTCTCACAAAATGAATTGAGTCTTAAGATATAAGTTGACATAATCTCTGTATCAATCTGTCGTTCAGGATATTGTTCTAAAGGTTGTTCTGCCATTGCTGATTCCGGAACTTCTCTTCTCACCGGTCCATCGGTAAGAGAGATTTTTCTGAAAGATTTGTGTAGATTGTTAGATGCTGAATATATTTTATTTTTTGTTGTGATGTGTAGACTGTCATCACAATGATCAATCATGCCATTGGATCAGTAGGAGTCGCAAGCCAAGAGTGCAAAACTGTAATAGGTCAATACGGACAAACCATGTTGGACTCCCTTGTCTCTCAGGTTGAAGTTACCTCTCATACCAACACATTCACTCACACTTGCTTATTTATAAACAAACACAATTGTGAAAATCAGTACTTTGAGATATAGGTGGATCCGAGGAACGTATGCTCACAGATAGGACTCTGCGGTTTTGATGGTACACATAGTGTGAGGTCAGTACATACATAATCCAGGAGAAAGAAAAACAAAAAGATGTCTCAAGAACATTGGTTATCAAACTAAAAACTGATTCATGTTCTGTATGCAGTATGGGGATTAAGTCAGTTGTAGAAGATGGAGTATCGAGTCTTCTAAGCGAAGCCATGTGCAGCGCCTGTGAAATGGCATCTGTGTGGATGCAGAGTGAATTATCTCAGAATCAAACACAAGAACGCATACTCGCTTATGCTTCTGAGGTGAGTTTTGCACACTTGTTTTGGACATAAAACATGTTTGATAAAAAATCTAATCTATGTCATTCTCTTTAGCTTTGTGATCATATACCGAACCCAAACCAACAATCAGCAGTGGACTGTGAGAAGGTTTCTTCAATGCCTATAGTCACATTCACAATTGGTGGCAAACCCTTTGATCTTTCACCTCAAGATGTAACTATTTATCATCACTTTCTCCTAACATTTCAGCTTACCAACATCAGGACAAGGAGTAAACTAATATTTTTTCCATTTTTCCTTGGATCAGTATATATTCAAGATTGGGGATGGGGTTCAGGCTCAGTGCACCAGTGGTTTCACCGCCATGGATATACCTCCACCTCGTGGACCTCTCTGGTAATTCTCATTTTCAAAATCCAATCTACTATAATGTGATAACTCTTAAATTTTTTTGTGATCATGCAAAAATGCAGGATCTTGGGTGACATCTTCATGGGACCATATCATACTGTGTTTGATTATGGGAAAACAAGAGTTGGATTCGCCAAAGCTGCTTAAAACGAGGATCTCTTCTTTACTACCATTTCTTATAAGTTTGTGAATGTGTTTTGAACAAATGTTTGTAATAACTTGAAACTGTTGTTATCATCTTATTACAGATTCTTATTCGGTTTCACCCTTTTTCATTTACTTTTTAGACATGCTTTAAAGAAAAACAAAGATCATAGCTAGTTCGTGCTTGATGTGTTTCCCTGATCACTTAGCCCTTGCCAAAGCTAGTGTCTGCCATTGACCTTGCTCGCAGGGTAAGGTAAATTCCCCTGAAAAAAAAAGAAGAATGTAAATTTTAAGTTTAGGTTTGTGAAACAAGCTGCAGTAAATATGAGTCATTGTTTTACCAGAAGAATGCAACGAGGCTGTCAAGATGACCTGAAAGTGCAGTCGCACATACTTGTAGTTTACCCATCCCACAATGGGGCAAAACTATGATTTAATTTAGTTCACAACACACAAAATCAAAACAGACACTATATATGTAAACCCTTACCAATACATTGATAGGATTGAACAGATAAAAAAAAATTAATAGGTTAACACTATACGTATACGCCCATAATTTAAAGCTGGCAATTGTTTAACATGGAGCAATTGTATTTTTTTTTGCCAACTGGAAGAATATGTTTTGGAATATATTTGTTTACTTATTGTTTGTTGGGTTAAATATTAATGCTAAAAGTCTTGCCAATGTTGCCATACTAATACTAATTAATGGAAATAAATATTAACGTAGATCTGGCAATATATGTGTTTGATACGTGCTCTGTTTTTAAATAGTTTCTTTTAAATTACACGGTCTAACTGGTGACCAAAAAATAAAGAGAAATAATGCATTCATTAATGTTCGTAATAAATTTTACCATTCATAAGGAATATTCATTCCTTTTCATTTATTGTTATTCTTTCTCATTCATTTTATTGTAGAGAACTAAAAAAACAAATTTGTTTTTCAGTAAATTTGATATGGAATAATCGTTTCTCATCATTCCTATAATTTTTTTTCATACATTTTTTTTCTATTTGTTCCTAATATTCCCGAGATGGTTACCAGTTTGACCTTTATATGTTGATTTTAGTGGGAGAATTTCTGTTGGATATTTAAACCAGATTTCTATCTATTTTTAAACCAAGAAGATCTCAACTATATTAATACCAAATCTCTTATATATTAAAAAAGCATTACAATATTTTATCTATAACATGTGTCTTCAATACAATCTTTTTCAAAATTTCGAGAGAAATATGGTCTATTAAATTTATATTATAGATTTTATTAAACTAAACTCTTATATATTAAAAGAGAAACATTATAACATTTTAGCTATGACAAGTGTTATCACTATAATTCCTTTCAAAGTCTCTAGAAAAATATGATCCATTAAATTATATTATATTTTTTATTAAACAAATTATAAAATTAATTATTAATTTTGGGAAAACTTAAAAGAATACACTTAGATAAAATTTAAATTTGAAAACTACAATATTCCTTATTTTTTTTGAAAACATACACTTTTGTATATACAAATTTACTAAATTGTCCAGTATAAATATTTCTCAATTATTTTTCATGCTAACTTTTTATATTTAAAGTAACAGTTCAACAAGAATAATACTTTTGAAAAAATAAATCTTTAAAATATCTACAAAATATTCTTTTAATATTTCTTAAATTTTTTTAATTTTTGAAAAAACAATGGCTCCATTTGAGGAAATGAATAAATATAAAAAGAGGAACGACAATGAATAATCTTTTAAAAAAAATTCCATTTGTTCCTCATCAAAATTTAAAAGGAATAAATTTCTTCACTAATTCATCTAAACATGAGGAAAAGAAATGAATTCAGTAGGACCCACATGTACTAAAATTGACAAAAAGTTCAACATGATTGGTATAAAATTAAAAGAACAAAGAATTCATCAATTATTTTTCCTAAAATATAGTCACCAATTACTCCGGTAACATATACTCGGCTCTCTTGGTAGCTGCGACTTGGTGTGCCTTGCTTCGTTTCCAAAGTCGAGACCCGCCCTTTCGATCCGGACGGTGATGTTCGGTGCCTGTCTTACAGTATGGACGGTTTGATGGTGTACCTTGGCTTTGGTGTACTTATTCGATCCTCTTGCTGTGTCTTGTTATCGGAATTTAGATAGTAGTTTTGCGGTATGCTTGGCGTATTGTGGCCTCAGTCTCTTGCGTAGTGTTTGACAGTTTCAGATGCATTTTTCTCCTCTTTTTGTGGCGGTAGCAGTGATCTCTCGTCGGTTTGGTGGTCAATGGTTGTATTTGTATTGGGGTTCGATCGTCGAGGCTTGTTTGTGTGAAGGTTTATGGTGGGCTTCTATCTAGGTGTGAAGTGGACGTCAAAGAGTGCGTTCAATCCTTATCCAAAAGTTCCGAGGATCGTGAAGCGATCTATCTTGTCGGGTTATGAAGCCTTGTTTCTTGTTTTCGAGTGTGGGATGGTATCGTTTGGCAGGCCATAGGCGGCAACGATAAATCCGGGTTGAGAAGGTGCATCGGTGTCTTCGGGTTCTACAAGTGGATTGTATCGTTTGGCGTGCCGAGAGTGCAGCAACGATGTATCCAGATCATTGATACCTGCTACTTGGGAAGTCTTTTGCATTGGTTTGTCGTGTTCTTTTGTGCGGTTTTTTTTAGTTTATTGAATCCTAGTGTGTGGTTTAGTTTCCTTGTCTTGTTAAAGTTATGTTCAAAAGGTGCTCCGGTGTGGGTTTCAGCTGCCTGTTCTTTGGGTTCTTTGTACGAAAGGTGCCCCGGTGTGGGTTTCAGCTGCATGTTCTTTGGGTTCTTTGTCTCTGGGGATTTTTATCCGCCAGCTTTATGTATGAAACAATCGCAGTTTGTTTATGAATGAATTTCAATTTGGGAAAAAAAAAAAATAGTCACCAATTAGAGCCAATATCTACGATCTTGTTCTTCTCCATGAGATATTATTATCCTCAATTTTTCGCAAAAACATTTTTCTTTATCTTGTTTCATAGTTTATTCTTTCTCTTATTTAGAGGCTTGTTAGTTCATGAATCTTTAAGTGTTATTGGTATTTGTAAATTCTCATTTTCTGTAATTATCTTCTTTTTTTGAAACATACATTTGATTTCATCTTTGCCATTATCTATTTTCCGAATTTAAGTGAACCTGTTGCTACAGCCCAGTTTACGGAGTGATGGCGGGAACTTCGTTTATGCTGCTGTAGCTTCATTATAAGTTGCCGTGCTAATTTCCCTTTAGGATCAAGAAAGATGTATTCAGCAAGGCTGAGCAGAATTTTGACATTTCGTACGCAGTAAACAGTTGCCTAACAATTGTTTACTGCATCATTATAAGGTCAACTGCTTTTGTACAGTTCTAACTTTGGAAATTTTGGAAATTCAAGAGTTCAATGATCGATTTACAAATATAACTACTGAACTGCTTATCTGTATAGCTGCTTTAAACTCTATTGATTCATTCCATGGATTTAACAAAGAGAAATTGTTGTGATTAGCTAAGTTATATCCAGATGATTTTAGCTATTTTGAGATTTTATCTCTAGAGTAATAACTTGATATCTACATCGACAATATACGTAGAGACGAAGGTTTAAGAGTGTAGACCATCTTAGAGATTTTTCTTGTTTGATGGTGAAAACTCAAAGGCATCTAGCACATCCCTTGGTCTATAAATCTTTAAAGTTGGTTTTAACTTTGTCAGTTGCTACCACAAGTGTTGAAAGATGTTTGTGAGTAATAAAACTAGTGAAAACAGCTACATGTAACCGAATTGGAAATTAGTTTTTAAGTGATTCTGGGGTTTACTTTATTGAAAAAAAGTTATTTGACTCAGTTTCAAATGAGAAAGTGATTAAAAAATACCAGATAATGAATGAGCATAGAGTTGTTTTTTTATTTGCTGGATTTCTTATACAATATTATTTTAATTTAATTTAATTGTATTTTATATTTTGCCTTCGCTACATTTATTTTCTAGATCTGCTACTGACTAAAAAGTTACTTGACTTCAAGTACTTTTTCATGCATGACTCCAAACTCTGTTCCTATAACAGAGTTAGGGATTGTTATTGATTTGTGATTTAAAAAGATTTTTGATTGTTTTTAAAAAATAATTAGTAGACTAAATTAAAAATGATTTTAATTGTTTATCAAATAGTTGTATAGATTTTTTTTTTGGTCAAAATGTTAAAATTTTATAACCATTTTCAGAGTTTTTACATTGTTGTGAAGAGACACAACTTATTTGGAAAAAGAAAGAACAACAAAGGAGACTAGAAAACGCCAAGGAGAGAGAGCAAGAGAGAAAAGATAATAGAGAAAACAGAAAGAGAGAGAGAGAGAGCCAACTAGCTATAAGGAGAGATAAACCAAAGCTGTATAGATTATCACGAAATCTGTTAAAGATATTGCTAAGTCATATTTGTCTGCAAATTGTCTCATCTCCCGAGAACAACTGTAACATGGAAATATTTTTAATTTCTTCCCTCATGAATACTTAGCAAATTGTCTATTTACGTTATAAATATAAATCTCTCCACCATTCTTCTTGTCACCCGAGTTTTCTTCTTCATCCTCTTAAGGTTTCAGAATCTACTGTCATTTTCTCGGTAAGTGTTGTTTCACTTCTTCTCTATTTTCCAGATTTCTTTTCTTTGTCAGAAAGTTTTAGGGCCTATCAGATTATTCATCAATTTATGTTCGTGAAAAGTAAAAAAAAAACTTCAAATATTTTTATATTTTGATTGGCTTGAAATTTGAGAGATAACTTAATCAACAATATTACACTAAACATATATTTACGGAAAAATAATATAAGAACTAAAGTTGGTAAGTCAGAAATTTGGTGAAAATCTTCTTGATTCTTAGTGTAGTATAATTTTTTTTCTTTGACATGTGTTGTGGTAACAATTATGCTGCAGTAATGAAACAAAACAGTTTCATTTTATTACCTCCTTTAACATCTGATGTAGGTTAGCGTTGCTACTCTGTTCTTTCGTGAGGTATACATATTGCATGGTCTTCCTACTTCGATTGTATCAGACAGAGATACCCGTTTCCTTAGCCATTTTTGGCGCTCGTTGTGGAAGTTACTCGGTACTTCGTTGGATATGAGTACTGCATATCACCCGCAAACGGATGGCCAGACAGAGGTTGTTAACAGATCGCTTGGGAATCTCCTTCGTTGCCTTGTGGGTGACAACATTCGTTCATGGGACTTAAAGCTAGGACAAGCCGAGTTTGCGCATAATCACGCTCTCAATAGGAGCTTGGGTTTCTGTCCGTTTCGTGTCGTGTATGGTGTCATCCCACGGTGCCCTCTTGACTTGGCTACAACACCGGATCGCACACGACATCATGGTGAAGCTATCGATTTCCTTGAAGACCTGCAACAGGTGCATCGTCAGGCTCAGGAAAATTTGACATTATCAGCAGAGAAGTATAAAGCGGCAGCTGATACTAAGAGGCGTGAGGTTATATTCTCACCAGGGGACCTTGTGTGGGTGTATTTGACCCGTGACAGACTGCCTTTGCGTGAATAGAACAAGCTCAAGTCGAAGAAGATTGGACCAGTCAAGGTTCTGGAACGCATCAACCCGAATGCATATCGTGTGCAGCTTCCTTCTCATTTGCGAACTTCGGACGTGTTCAACGTGAAGCATTTGTCTCCTTTTCATGGTGAACCAGATCATCCGGATTCGTGGACGATTCCTTCTCAACCCGGAGGAACCTGATGTAGCATACGAAGCCTTCTTTAGGCCCAATGGTTTTCATATTTATCTCTTATATTTTGTGTTTCGGTTTTAAAGGGATAATACAGAATCCATATAGATTAGCATAGATTTTATTATGAGTCTTTATATAGACGACTCTCAACTACTTGTAAAGATAAGTTTTATTGAAATCATATTGCAATTGCAACAGAGCTTTTACAGCACTAGAGGAGTACTCTAAACCTTTCTTTGCTTCGAATCTGTCGAGAGTATCGTCACTTTCAAGGATCTCCTTGTCTTGTTGAGAGTATCAACATCACCAAGGAACCACTGATTCTTCGAGTTCTCTTCTGAGTTCTTGTCGGATCTCGTTACTAGGCTTCCGCTACTCTATCAACATCTTTCAATGTTTTCTGTTTTTGCCTTATTTTGTAATATGTTAGAAGTCCAATGGTCTGTGTTTTAGTCCTGTACTTCACCAATCTTGAATCTTTGATCTTTTGTTGAGAAAGTTGGATTGGTAGAAGGTTTAAGGTGTACAAGCTCGTCTGAATAAGACTCGTAATGGTATTATTTACAAGAAGTATGCTTTTGCTGTTGCACATTTATTCTTTTTCATCATTAAAACAGCAACAAAAAAAGTTTTATGTGGATGTTCTTCAACCTTGATGTGGTATCGTTAATTGATGACAGTTTAAGATGGGAACTCGGTTCCACTCCTTGCTCGTGTTGTTGCTTTCATTTTTAGTCTTTATATCCGCGGCCTCAGCATCTGAGCAACAAGGCGATGGAACGCTTAGAATAGGATTGAAGAAGAGGAAACTAGACCGGGCCAAAAATTATTTCCGCCTGAGCGTTGCAAATACGGGCACTGTTACCCTGAAAAAGTATATAGACGCTCAATACTATGGTGAGATTACCATTGGCACTCCACCTCAGAATTTTACAGTAATTTTTGATACCGGAAGCTCCAATCTCTGGATACCATCTAGTAACTGCCACTCGGTAAGCTTATAGCTTGTTCTTAGAAATGCCTAGTAAATGTTATACCCTATAGTCTTCTTTGTCAACAAATAAAAACAAAACATTTATTTTCAGGCTGCTTGTGTTTTACATTCAAAATACAACGCTAGAGAATCATCCACTTACAAACCTAACGGTTTGTTATTTGATTCTTGAGCTTTTTAACTATAATGTTAGTTTGATAATTTAGTTTTCGTAGCTGCGTCAATCAGCTACGAAACTGGTGCTATTTCTGGTTACTTTAGCAACGATAGTGTTAACGTTGGTGGTCTTGTTATCCACGATCAGGTAAAACGCAACAGCTTTCATATCTCGGAATAATCTTGCAAGTTTTACTATTTTGTTTTTTGTTTGCATATCTTTACTGCTACTTTTTTTCTTTACCACAGGAGTTCATAGAGGCTACTAGTGTGCCTGGTATTACAATCTTGGCAGCCAAGTATGATGGTATCCTAGGGTTGGGTTTCAAAGAGATCGCTGAAGAAGACACGACTCCAGTTTTGTAAGAAAAGACACGACCTTCTTTTCTTTATTCATTTGATTATGAATGATTATATTATATGATGTGAATATGTTATATATCACACATAGGTATAACATGGTGGAAAGATTTATGCTTAACGAGCCCATTTTTTCATATTGGCTTAACCGTAACCCAGAAGAACCAGAAGGTGGTCAGATTGTTTTTGGCGGAGTTGACCCTAACCACTTCAAAGGAGAACATACTTATGTTCCTGTGACACATAAAGGTTACTGGCAATTCGACATGGGTGATATCAGCATTGCTGGAAAACCAACAGGTAAGTTAAGCCTTTTGAAATGTTTTTTTTTTTTTTTTTTTTTTTTTTTTGCTAAAATAGCTTTTTGAAATGTTTTAAGTCTCAGAATTTAATTTGAGTTTTTTAGGTATAAGTTGACATAATCTGTGTATCAACATATGTCATTCAGGATATTGTGCTAAAGGTTGTTCTGCCATTGCTAATACCGGAACTATTCTTCTCAGCGGTCCATCGGTAAGAGAAAGATTTTTTTTGTAGATTGTTCACTGTGAAGCATGATGAATAGTTTCTTTTTTTTTGGTTTTTAGGTTATATATAGAGTGTCATCACAATGATCAATCATGCCATTGGAGTAGTAGGAGACCCAAACGAAGAGTGCAAAACTGTAATAGGTCAATATGGACAAACCATACTGGACTACCTTGTTTCTCATCAGGTTGAAGTTACTTCTAATACCAAACACATTCCCTCACACCTGCTTTATTTATAAACCAAACACAATCGTGAAAAATCAGGGGGATCCGACGAAGGTATGCTCACAAATAGGACTCTGCAGTATTGTAGAGATAGTCACGGGTCTTGTAAACGAAACGGTGTGCAGCGCCTGTCAAATGGCATCTGTATGGATACAGAGTGAATTGTTTCAGAATCAAACACATGAAGGCATACTCGCTTATGCTACTGAAGTGAGTTCTGAAGACTTGTTTTGGACATTAAAACATGTTAAAGAAAAACTCTAATCTCTCTTTTAACTTTTTTTTTAAGCTTTGTAACAATATAATAAATCCGAACCAACAATCAGCAGTGGACTGTGAAAAGGTTCCATCCATGCCTATAGTCACATTCACAATTGGTTTCCAACCCTTCGATCTCTCACCTCAAGATTTAACTACTTATCATCATCACTTTCTACTTACCAGTATAACCACAAGGAAGGAGTTTAAACTAAAAGTATTTGTTCTTTTCTTGGATCAGTATATAGTCAAGACTGGTGATGGAGTTCTGGCTCAGTGCAGCAGTGGTTTCACCGCCATGGATATTCCTCCACCTCTTGGACCTCTCTGGTAATTCTCATTTCCAAAATCTAATCTACTATACACATGTATTAACTCTTAGAATATTTGTAATTTTGCAGGATCTTGGGTGACCTCTTCATGCGACCATACCATACTGTGTTTGATTATGGGAAAACAAGAGTTGGATTCGCCAAAGCTGCTTAAAACAAGGATCTCTTCTTTATTACCCATTTCTTATAAGTTTGTGAATGTGTTTTGAACAAATGTTTGTAATAACTTGAAACCATTGTTATTATCATCTTAATACATATTCTTATTCGGTTTCACCCTTTTTCATTTACTTTTTAGACATGCTTTTTAACTTACAGAAAAAAAACAAAGATCATATAGCTAGTACTTGCTTGATGTGTTTCCCTGATCACTTAGCCTTTGCCAAAGCTAGTGTCATTGACCTTGCTCGCAGGGTCAGGAAGATTCCCCTGAAAAAAAACAAAACAAAAAGAATGTGAAGTTTTAATCATGTTTTGGTTTGTAGAAGAAGCTGCAGCAAATATGAGTCATTGTCTTACCAGAAGAATGCAACGAGGCTGTGCAAGATGACCCGGAAGTGCAGTGGCACATACTTGTAATTTACCCATCCCACAATGGGGAAAAACTGTGATTAAATTCAGTTCACAACACACATAAGCATATCAGTAGATATAATATATGTCACCCTTACCAATGCCAATACATTGATAACAGACACAAACACTTTCTATCACTTACCGTCCATGCTGTAAGCTGGACTGTAGGGTAAGTCTTCTTGATCCTGTCTCTAACAAGATTCCAAGGAGTTCCTGTTTCATTCAACATTGAAGATGCGTATATCACAACTCTTAATACCATCACACGACGTATCTGGGTTTACAACTGGAGTGTGATAGGAAAGGAACTTACTTTCAATGACTACTCCATAATAGATCATGAAAAGCAAATGGTTCAATGGTGACAGTGTCAGTTGTTCCACGATTACCTACCAAACCAAACGTTTTTTACATTTAGCATAAACGAATCTTTAACATACAAAAATGATTGAAGATTTTACCTTCTTTGCAACAGTCTTTGTGTCCTTCTTCCCTTGAAAAATCTTATCTAGAGTTGTATGAAAGAAATGCCCTACTGGTCCGAGAAATCCACCCGCAAATATCTGTTGGAGAAGCCGACAGAACTCAAGGATTGGTTTTGAAAATAGAGAGAAAGATTCCAAGCTTTACCATTTTGAGAAGAACCCTTCTCAGCTGAATCTTCTGTATCCCAGAGAGTTTCTGCGAAACAACATCACTAACACCAGACAAAACTCCAGCTGTAATAGCCTGCAAAGTACACACACACATATATAACTACATAAGACAACTTAAATTCATTAGAGAAAAAAAAGTCAACGACCTACTGAATTCGCTCAGATAATGAATGGGATTTTGAACTGGGTCTGGTTCAAAGAATCAAAGATACAAACTTTCAATCGAAAACGTAACTCAATCGATCAAACTAAAACCCAAATTTCAAAGAAAAGTAATCATTTTTAAATCAGAAGAAGAAAAGAAGAATTAAGAATAAGGGAACAAAGATGGAACCTTTGTTCTAAGAGGATGTTGCTGAAGTTGAGACAAGTAACGTTGCAGAGTCGTCTTCTTCGCTGGAGATCCCATTTCTTGGATTCTTCTCTTTTTGATTCTCTTTAGTCTTCTATAGTAGTAAGTAGTATCTGGTTAATAACACAAAAAGACGAACCGGTTCAGTCCTGACAAACTGATGCAAATCGATCAAACCGAATTAAACCGGTTAAAGAGTGTTAAAAGACTCGTTCTATGTGGAAGGATGGCGGGTAAAATTGGGAGGCTTCCGGTTTAGACCGAAACCGCCACAGGAGAATCTATCAACGCCTGAGAATAATTGGTCTTTGGTCAAAATTCAATTCTCATTCTTGGTTTGGTCAATTCAATTCATTTAGTTTTCTATTCCTTATTTTATGCTGTTTCTGCCTATCAGCAAAATACTATATATATACATCTTAGCATCATTATCTTCTTCATCAAACACAATTACAAAACTTCAGAAGAAAAAAACAAGAACCGGTTTTGTTCTTGTATACATCATCAATGGCTTCATTACAGGTTTCAAGATTAGTTCTTTCGTCATCTTCATGCATGAGACCTAAAGCCGCGGTCTCCATTCCAAAACTGCCGAAATTTAACGTCTCTGTTCCGAAAATACCAACAAAGAAGCAGACTTTATCGGTTAAAGAACCAAGCTTTGAGCTAAACGGGTTCAAAGAAAGCCTTCCTCTTTCCTTGAAACAGAGGAGAGACTCTGATTCTATCCAAAGGGCACGCCTCAATGCGGTTCTTGAAGCAGTCATGGATAGGATTGAGATGCACAAGAACATCGGTGATCAGCGGAACAATTGGAACTCTTTGTTGCTCAACTCCGTCAACATGATCACCCTCACCGCCGCTTTGATGGCTGGACTAGCTTCTGTTAACGGTCACGGAGGAGATTCTGTAACGGCCGTGAAGATAGCTTCGACTGTGTTGTTAACTTCTGCAACAAGTATCGGTGCCTTGATGAGCAAGATTCAACCTTCGCAGCTCGCTGAAGAACAGAGGAACGCGACGAGGCTGTTCAAGAAGCTGAGAACGGAACTCGAAATGTTTCTGAGAGAAAACGAGGCAATCTACGAAGAAGATGTGAAGGAAGCGATACAGAGAGTGTTGGCTCTAGACAAAGCCTACCCTCTTCCTCTAATCGGCACAATGCTCGAGAAGTTTCCTGAAGAGTTTAAACCGGCGACTTGGTGGCCTGAAAACAAACAGAGAAACCCTAAGACCGGTCTTGCGAACGGGTGGAGTCAAGAGCTGGAGATGGAGATGAGAGAAGTAGCTCATGTGGTTAAGACCAGAGACGCAGAAGAGTATGATAAATTAGGTAACGTGGCGTTGAAGCTAAACCGGTTCTTGGCTATCTCTGGACCAGTTTTAACCGGAATTTCTGCAGTGAGCTCTGTTTTTATCGGTCAAGATTCCGGTTTAGCTGGAGTTGTGGCTATCACTTGTGCTTCTTTGGCTGCGGTTGTCAACACTTTGGAGCATGGTGGTCAAGTGGGAATGGTGTTTGAGATGTATAGAAACTCTGCGGGATTCTTCTCTCTGTTAGAAGAAACGTTGAACTCGACAGAGAAGAGAGAGCATGGACAAGTGTTTGAGACAAAAGTTGCGTTGAAGCTAGGGAGAAGCTTGTCTGAACTGAGAGATCTCGCAAAGAAATCTAAAATCTGTCAGGTTAAGGCTAATGAATTCGCAAGCAAACTTTTCTAGGTTTTTATAGAGATAACTTCCATTCTTTGATCTATTTGTATCAACAATTTTATTTAACTTTTACAAAAGATAATATAAATCCGATTGGTTTTGGCATTTCTCACCAAAAACTGAACCTAGCATTTAGAACTTGTTTAAAAAAAACATTTAAACTACAGAAATATCTTATGATAACATTAATTTTTTTTGGTCACAAATATAGACTTACAAATATAGATTTTAAGGATCAAAATAATCAAAATGTTTTATTAAAAAGGTAAATATACACTTATAATCTTAGGGTTAACTAATGTAAACCTTAGGGTTTAGACTTAAGAGGTGGAAATTTGGGATTAAGGTTTAAAATTTTATAAAATAAAAATAAATACTAAAATTTTGAAAAATAGTTTCAAAAAGTATTTTTCGAATTACAAAAAAAAAATTGAAAAAGGAATTTCGAGAAAAATTCAAAAAATTATAAAAAAGTTCAAATTTAAAAATATATAATCTGAAAATATTAAAAAGATTTATTTATTTAGTTTTATATATCTAGGGGTATTAGAGTTTTTTTACCTATTAAATATTAAATAAAACATTTTGGTCATTTTCTTCTTAGAATATTTTTTTGTGACAAAAACTTGAAAATTATCTATTTAAAAGAATTGCCTTTTAAACTAATACTAAATTTTGAGCTCTTGTTCAGTTTCTTTGGATTATAAATGAATTTTTCTTATGAATTACTATTTTGAGAATTTCCATTATTATGTTTCAAAGTCTGTATTATATCAAACCAGAGAATTTGTTTATAATTATTTTGTTTTCTAGTTTTATCACATGGATTTTGAAAATCTCATGACTATATACAATACTTTAAAAGTTGAATCGTATGAGTAAAAATGAGTAAAATTTATCTCTGAATAACATAAGATTTTGTTAGAATTTTAGAATCAACAATAACTAAACTTGTTAAATAACAAATGATTTGAATAAATTTTGATTTTTTATAAACCAGTAACAATATATTATATATTACTAAGAAAAGCCCGTCCTACGGGCGGGAAGTATATCAATAAATAATTCAAGTAATCAGGATTAAAAATATATATTTGTTAATTTTATATGATATTGGATTTGAAAACTAAATAAATCATATTGTCTGAATAATTGGTTATGCTTTTATAAGATAAATCTTGCTATTGAGATGATCTAGTATTGGAATGCAAAGGGACTGTATCGTTGGAGAATGTCATTACTATGTTTTTTTTACCCAATACAGTTAACTACATCTTTTAATTTTTTATTTTCTTTTGATAGCTATGTTCGATTAACATTTTATCATATTCGGTCTGTCATTTCTTTTCCATATTTATTTTTACTTTTATTGTATGTGTTTTATTAGGAAGAGTAATGACGAAACCTAAAGTAAACCATCAGATATTAGCATTGAAATATGGGCAAACTACCAATAAAAAAAGAGTACATCACATTAGTGTAGAACATAACACTACGCTATACCGATTCCGGTTAACCCTGATCGGTTTAGGTTCTACATTTTGTAATACCATCTTAATTTCATTTTGCTTTGAATTCTATCATGAGCAACAAAGAAAAAAATTGGTACAGATGTTGACAGTGCAGAGGGAAAGAGGAGAACGTATTATATAGAGAAAGCTTCAACGTATTATATAGAGAAAGCTTCAACGCTTTGTGGGTGTTCTTACATCATATGAAGGGTTTCTACTACAGGACGTGTTATACAGAAAAACAAAGTATCTTTTAACCACAATAATTTCCACATCTTGCAACACAACTTCAATACAAACGGCCTTAACAGAAAGTCATCACAGATCAGACTCGTTACTACTTTAACACTTTGACAATCTCATCTCTTCCCCAAGCACTTGCAAGCCACAGCAGACCCTTCAATGACCGTCATTGATCTCTGAAACTCATCCAATAATACAACTCTTCCTTACTTCTTGCACTCTCTTCCAACACAAACTTCTACTCTTTTCAATATCTGTCTAGGATTCTACATTCTTCAATATCTTTCCAGGATTTAACAATTGAGCAAAAAGCTATTGATGCAGCAGCTGAATAGTAGAGCAAGCTTCAATGCTTTATCGGTGTTCTTAAATTCTGGGAAGGGTTTCTACTCCAGATTATGGCTCTAACAACAGTGTAGCCTTATTTCCGAAACAGCTCATGTCAACAACTTTGCCTATGCCACAATAACATAAGGAGCTGCAGCACTTCCTAGTCCTACCCCCTTGCTTCCAACTCTTTGTCAGCCATAATTAGTGGCTTGTTTAAGTCCTTTTAAGTGCAATCATCAAAAGAATCAACTCTCAAACTCGACTATTCCCATGTAAATGAAAAAAGAAAAAAAAAGACAAACTTATAGCAAGACTTACCCAATGGAAACAGCTAGGGAGATCAAAGATGGAGGACCTTGATGCACCGATACAAATGATGAACCACAATCATTGCCTTGTATGGGTTCTGAAGATCATGAAAGCTTCAACTACTATCTCATTCTCCATACATTTCGTGATGGTCCAGCATCTCCTCACAAAGCTTGCAAACTCAATATACGTTTTTCTTGGTTACAAAAGTATATGATAACTGATAAAGGTAGAGAGTTATTCATCTCAATGAAGAAATAAAAAGCATTACCTTTTTCAATATTCTCGGCTGAGATAAGCCATGCTTGCCCAAAACTGAGTAGTGGTGAGCACGATCAAAAACTTAGAAACATCATCTGACAAAACTCCAACAGTCTACATACAATGTGAGGATAAGCAGTGAATATTTAGTGGTAGAAAAACACTGCAACAGTCCGAACCTATAGGTTCTGAAACTTACAAAGGAAGCGTTTTTGTCCAAAAAAAAACAAAGGAAGTGTTTTATACCTTTTACTAAAAGTGATTTCTTTGATTTCTCCATGTCTTCATTCTATTTTCCTCATCCTTTCTCTTTATAGTCTCTTCGTTTTCACACCAACATACTTGTACTTCTTCTCGGTATGCTAAAATACAAAGATAAGAAAGTCATTTTGTAAGTTAAAATGTAGATATCAAAAACAAAAACCTTCGCATCAGAAAAAGGCGTAGAGGAAACAATGTGTTTTTCAATTGATGAATCGATGAGTAAACAATAAGCTTTCCTCACAGAGACTAAATGGTTGGATAAGTTGTGCAAGAGAAGAGAGATGAAGAGATCGCGATTTTCGGAAGAGAAATAGTAACCTATTTATACCCGATATCATAGATCTAGCCGAAGAAAACAACGCATTGAAGAATCTGTAGTGGACGTCTGAATTAATGAGATTAAACACATAGAAACAATAACGCGAACTGTTACAGAAACAGCGACGACACTCGATCGTCACCGTCGCCGCCGAAGGAAGATCAACGAAGAACACACATGTTTTACAGAAACAGCGACGACACTCATTTGCTTCTTTTATTTTTGGGTTAATGCATATTTCAGATGCATCAAAATAATTTGACTTGCACCACATCTAAAATAATGATGAGCTATTCAAAATAATTTGGCGTGTAAGGTTAAACCAATTCTTACTACACCGAAGTGGAGATGGGTGTAGCCTTGTTGTTGCCATAATCTGGATAGGTGCTCCGGAATGTTCAATGATATGAACTGTTCTTCTTCAGTCCACAAACGACATGATAGACGTTCATGGCTAAAATCAACAAAATTACTTGTTAGTATATACATATTTAATTCTAAATGTTCACGAGTAAGTGTATTAAAATCGGTTTTGTTGACAAAACTTACTTGATTCTCTAAGAGAAAACTCAGATTTGTGCCCTCTCTTTGCCAAGACAAAGAACAGTTTTTAATTTTCCTACGACTCTGGCTTAGTGATTTGTTGACCCGTAGAGTCCAAAAACTGGACTCAAAGAGAAATTCTCTATGTTTCCACTTTCCCACTCCACAAACTCCTCCTAAACGTTCAAGATTGCTCTTTCTACATGTTGCGAGTATCTTGACACCCTGCATAAACGAATACAATATAATAAAGACCACAACTTTGAATTACACTTATAAACTATACTAAAACATGTCTTACATTCTAATCTTTAAAAAGTCTCTAAAGTTTCTCCATACTGAGCAATAAACTGTTTCCATGTACGGATGATTTTTGCTTGAATCCACCAGCCTATTTTGAAAGGTTTGATCCCACTTAGTGTACTCAGTTTCTTAGGAGGTGCCATTTTGGATTTGATATAGGTGAGATGTAGGGATGGCAGTTGGGCTTTCCCGTCCCGTCCTGTCCTGAACCGCTGTGGATTCGGTTTTTGGTGGTATACGGCGGGTCTGTCCCGCACGGGATGCGGTCTTCAAACTAGTTGCCTAATCCCGTACCGCCAAATATTCAGGCCTTCGCGGGCCGTTCTGCGGGACATCGAATATTACATTGCTTGTTTCTACATGCACAAACAAACATAGACAAGAATTTAGTTTCAGCTTGAACATGATCAAGCATACTCTTATAAGATCAGTACATTAAGCTTTTACAAAACAAATATTTTTATAATCATTTATGATGGCTTGAAGAAGCTCCACTGGTGCAAACCAAGGGCGCTTGGAAGACCGGAAGCATCATCGACCCTGAAACCACCATCAACGGAGTTCCACAATGTCTAATATCTCTCTCTCTCTCTCTCTCTCTCTCTCTCTCTCTCTCTCTCTCTCTCTCTCTCTCTCTCTCTCTCTCTCTCTCGTGAAAACAGAAATGGAGACTTAGGATTGCGGGTCTTCAAAATCCCGCGGTTTAACCCATCCCGCTTTGAACATGTCCCGCTTTGAGCCCGTCCCGCTTTGAGCCCGTCCCGCGAGGCCCGCAATTTTGCGGGCTTATCAAATGGAGGCCCAATCCCGCCCCACAGCAAACCTTTACGGGTCAGGCCCGCGGTCCAGGTCCTTGATTACCATCCCTAGTGAGACGTTTTAGGTTAATATTAGACAATAAACGTGGATGAGTTATATATTACGAAGTCGACCTTGTTGGCCAAGTTTTAGTTTAAGAAATCGACCTTGTTGGCTAAGTTTTAGTTTAAGGAAATCACTAGATTGTCTAATATTATTGTTATCTTTTTTTTTGACGGAAAACGGCTATTCTATTACTCAAACTTGAGGTGGTCTAGGTAACCAGACCGGAATAGAACAACCAATAAAAAGTAACTCCCTATGGAAGTATCTAATTGTCTTAGCTAAAAAGTCTGAAAACTGATGCGGGCTTGAGGAACTTAAGAGATTTTGAAGTCTGGGAAGTATATTAGTAGTGTTTCTATCCTCTCCAATTCCGTGGCAAAGCTTGGCCAAGCATGAGGCTCCTTGATCATAGCAATCAGATCCTTACAGTCTGTTCCAAAGTTCTGGCATGTCGAGTGTTGTAACATATTCTTCATCGCCTATCGCAGTGCTTCGAGTTCCAAGTGCAAAGGTGATTCTTGTCTAGGTAAATTTCTTGTTCCCATGAGTTGAGTATTCCCGCCACTATCCATCCAGACCCATCCACATCCACTAAATTGATCATTGGCTGTCCAAGATCCATCTAACAAGCAAATGTTACCCAAGTTTATGACTTGTGGTTCTTCAACATTGTTCTCCTGTGTCACTGATGGTGCCACCTCATTTGCATCAAACCAAGCCTGACATTCACTCTTAGCATATCGTACTAGTTCCAGTGGATCCCTATCTATCCCTCTAAAGAATTTGTCATTCCTAACCTTCCAAATATACCAGATTATCCAAGGATAAGGGTCTCTATCTTGTTCAGGTATCATTATACTGCTCTTTCTCCAGAAAAGATAGTCCATATTCGTATAGATGCTTTGCACTGGAAATATATCTGAATTCGTTGGAGTTGATGATAGAGCGCAAACCTGTAGAGCAGGTGGACATTCAAATATTGCATGTGTTACTGATTCTTCTGGTTCACCACACCTTGGACAGTAGTTATCACATCTCATATTACGCCTGACTAGATTCCTCGTCACTGCCACATGTCCAGTTAACAATTGCCATATAAGATGACAAATTTTCTTTGGCGCTTTTAACTTTCAAGTAAAGGCTTGAAGCTTAGTGACACTTGGCTCTAACACTTCTGTTTCGTTCTTCTCTTTTAGAAAGTTCTGGGCTACCCAATATCCGGACTTGACCATATATTGCCCATTCTTTGTGTAATTCCAACATAATGTGTCACTCCTATGAGTCGTGCTTATGGTTAGACTCCTTATGAGAGGTATATCATCCTGATTGACATAGTAATTTAGCAAGCCAACATCCCGTGTCTTTGAATCTTGATTGATCAGATCACTAATCCTCATATTTGTATTCATAACTGGTGCTATAGGTATAGCTGGCCTCGCCGGTGTCATTAGAATCCATGGATCCTCCCACTCTTAATTTCATAACCAGAATGTATCTTCTACCTTAATCTAATATTATTGTTATCATTTAATGGAAAGAATGAGATCTTATAGATACGCTAACTATGTTCTTATTTTGAAATGGTAGAATATAATTGATATCTTATCGTCGGATAACGCGGGCCAGAGTTTTTATCTATATTATTAAAATAGAAGTACACTTTGAAAATGCCCCTAAGTTTTTGAAGTTATTTACATTAGAATGCCACTGAAGTAATAAATTAATTTTCCTTAATTATAGTTGTCTTTTCTGATTTGTAAATGCATTTTCCTTAATTATAGTTGTCTTTATTGAACCTATATTTAAGTATGCTTGTCTTTTCTTATATTTAAGTATACTTGTCTTTATTGAACCTATATTTAAGTATGCTTATCTTTTCCTAATTTAAATAATAGATTTAAGCATTTAATGTATTTTCTTAATTAAAATAATAGATTTTCTTAATCAAATATTTACGAAAATAGATTTCCCAATATACTTCGTTTTAACATGTTAAATATTTTTAATATTTATTGGTATAAATAATAAAATAAAAATCACACATCATAATCAATTTATATAATATATAAATAAAATATAAAATAATTTATTCATATATTATTAGTATAATGGTTTCATAATATAAATATAATAAGTTATAAATGTTGGATTTGTTTATATGATACACTGTGATATAACAGACGATCAAAATCACAAAATATAATAATAAATAAAATTGTTATGTTTTAAAATGTTTTATTAATAATTATGTAATACATTTTAATTTAAATATATATATATATATATTATACCATTAGTACAAATAAAAATTTAAAATGAAAGCAAATATTTATACGGTCACGGGTCAAACTCTAGAATTAAACAACAACATCGCTAAATTATTTTTCTTTAACAAATTTATTTTGATAGAAATATTGTTCCAAATATGGTTTATATATTTTATGTATTTATAAATTTATTTTATTGGGATGCTAAGATTTTGAAATTGGAAAAAAATATGACCCACCTCTATATTATTTTTATTAAGAAATTTAAATTATGTATCAAAATATTTTATTAAGCTTTTAATCTTAAGTTTTATTATAACTGCAAAAATTAATTTTCAATCGGAATTTATGTGCAAATATTACAAATTCATCATTTAATATAAACACAAAATTTAAAAACAAAAAATAAATACCCGCCCGGTCGGGCGGGTCAAGGTCTAGTTTAGTGTTATAAATAAATGATCAATACTTATAACTATATTGGGATATAGTGAGAATATCCAAATTTCGGAGATTTAAAAAAAAAAAAACCAATGTTATTAGACTAAATGGGATAATTATAACGTGAATTTCTGTTGGTTTGGAAAAGGATAACAAAATTTGATGTAGGTTGATATATTATTTTGGATAGGAGTTTGTTTAACTATATACACATAGAACTATATTATCAACTCTTATATAGTTAAAACATATTGTAAATCTAGATATATACATATCTAGCTCGGTTCATCTGAGATTAGTTAAACCTGAGATTTGAGGAATGACGAAGGTTTTGCACCTTTTGTACTTTATATGGCTAAGCATTGCAGTAGTTTAAGGTTGAGTGATAGTATGATTACGTACGCTGGCATCTTTTAGCATACGCATTGTCTTTGTTGGAGAGTTTAAAATTTCGTGGTGCTAATGTATTGGTGGAGTTTTTATATGTTATCATAATTAGTTGGTAAGAGATAGAGAAATAAGACCGAGCACTATTTGGAATATGATTTATTTCTTAACCATTGGTACTGGACATAACTGGAAGTTTTATTTCTTTAACAGGTTAAATGTAAAGAATGATGAAAAAAAGCTCGGGTAAAAGGGGTTAGTTTATGGCAAGGAAAGTGGAAGCAAAGGAACCTGTGAGAAAATGGAAGCAAAGGAACTGGTGAGAAAATTGGAGGTGGTTGAATTTCAGAAACTGATATAGTTTCTAGTCATCGATTTATTTAGTGGTGATTGTTGATGTAAAGATGTCCGTCCTGAAGTAGTCGCTGACGTAGTTGCTGAAGTAGACGTCGTGGTGAGTGGTGAAGACCATGTGGAGTCAAGGTGCTGAGCTGGAGTCGTGTAGACTTGGAGAGTAAGGGAGTATCTTGGAAAAATGCAAAGATGAATAAACTTGGGGAGCAAAAACTTGATTTAAAGGAAGAGGAATAAGTGCATTCCAAGAAAAGAAAAGTTGCACTTATTGATATGGAAGATGTCTATATTGTGGTTCCTTGGAGACTAGGGTTTCGGGAACGTGGAGACTAGTATAAGATAGCTATGTGGTCGTCTATATTGAGACAGAGACACAGAGGCTGATCTTATAGAGAGAGAGAAGCGCTTGGAAGTGTTCTGGTCGTGCTGAAGCAGGGGCTGAAGTACTTGACGGTGGAGAGACATAAGCGGGTAGCTTAGGAATTGTTGAGTGGCGTGTGTTAGGGTGTAACACTAGACGTGTAAAGCTGATTAAGCAGAACTTGTAATAGGGTTGATAAGACGATTCTAATAAAGCTATTGGTGTGTGCTTGTGTATTTTGTCTCTCTGATTTACCTTCTGCATTACTATTGTTTGTGTCGTCTTTGCACTTACAAGTGGTATCAGAGCGGGTCACCTAAGTTACTGGTGTGATCCTAGAGGTGAAGATTGACACGGTTATTTCTGTGCAGAAGGCAATCGTGTTGAAAGCGGACCAGTATGGTCATTGGAAGGCTCGCATGAAGCAGTTGATTCGAGAAATCAATGAAGATGCGTGGACAGCTGTGGAGACTGGTTGGGAGGAGCCCACCATAGTCACAACAGATGGGAAGAAGCCTAAACCAAAGGAGGATTGGTCAGAGGCAGAGCGCAATGCATCAAAATTTAATGCAAATGCGCTTTCGACGATTTTCGGAGCTGTTGAAGTAGAGCAGTTCCAGCTGATTCAGGGGAGTTCTTCAGCTAAAGAGGCGTGGGAGATCCTGCTGAATTCGTTTGAAGGAGATGACAGTGTCAAGAGGACACGTCTGGATCATCTTGGGTCGCAGTTTGAGAATCTGAAGTGGTCAGATGCGGATACGGTGGCGAGCTTCAGTGCCAAACTCAGTGCTATGGCGCATGAAGCATGTGTACTTGGAAAGAAGTACAAGGAGAAGAAGCTGGTGAAGAAGTTGCTACGCTGTCTTCCAGCAAGGTTTGAAGCTCAGAAGGCGGTCCTAAATATGACTGCAAACACGGATGAGCTCAAGTTTGACAAGGTTGTGGGTATGCTGAAGGCGGAAGAGATGGAGACAGGCAGTGGCTCGGTGTCTACATCAGGAGGTACGCCAGGGAGTATAACCCTTGTAGTTGACAAGGAAGCAGAGAAAATTCAGGAGTTTGAAGATGCCGTGGGCATGTTGGCTAGGAATTTTGGCAAGAGGATGAATTTTTCAGGTGGGAGAAATCAGGTTGGTCGCCAGGGAGGTGATCGTGACAGTAGCAGAAAAAGAGAAGGTCTCAAGTGCTACGAGTGTGAAGGAGTTGGTCATATAAGGGCTAACTGTCTGTTGGTACAACGAAGAGAGCTTAAGTGCTCTGAGTGTAGAGGTGTTGGACACACACGGCGTGAATGTCCAAACTCAAGGAAGGGTAAAGGTAGTCCATTGCAGTCGTCTGATGATTCAGAGTCTGAAGAAGATGGAAAGGTGAATCTTGTTGCATTTAGTGCACACAAGGAGGGATCTAGTGAATCCTCTGGTTCAGATCTCAGCACAGATGATGAGGAGTATCACGTGCTGCTTAACAAGTGGTTGAGGGTCAAGGATCAGAATCTGAGATTGGAGGATATGGCTCAGAAGCAGAACGAGCTGCTTGAAGAACTTCGTGAAGAACTTGCGGCTGTGAATGAGAAGAATGAGTCTCTTGAGCAGAAGATGAGCGAGTTGAAGGAAGTTGTTACTGGGGAACGAGAGAGAGCAAGGATGCTGGAACGTGATTTGGCTGACAATCACAAATAAATCAGGATGCTCAACAGTGGATCCAAGAAGTTGGATAAGATACTCTCGATGGGACAACCAGCCAAGGTGAACTGGGGTCTGGGATATCGAGGAGCTGAGGGTACTAAGGAAGTACAGAAGGGGCTGTCACTTTGTGTGTGGAAGCACATCAAAAGGTGGAGCCAAAGAGACTTGTCAGGAAGTGCGTCGGGACGTACGACAAGAAGTACGGCAGGAAGTTCTACAGCGCGTGGCTGTGAGTAACAAGCCGAAAGTGGTACATCAGTGCAGCAACATGAAGTCCAGACAGGAGGGTCTGAAGCATGGGTGTGCAGCTGGTACGAGGAAGGAGGCTTATAGGTGCATCAGCAACTGTGTCAGGCCAAGCAAGAAGCAACATCGGATGTGCTGTTGGTTCTGTGGGAAGGTTGGACATAAGAAGGTGGAGTGTTTTGCTCGTGAGAAGAGCAGAAACATGACCAAGAGGGTGAACAAGATGTTCACTAAAGCCAAGAAGGTTGAAGAGGTGTCTCTAGCCAAGAGTGGCTTACTTGATGAGATCAAGGATGAGACATCAGAAGATGAATGCAGCTCTGGTAGGAGTGATCTTGAGGAAGATCAAGATGCATCAAGTGTGGAGTCAGAACAAGGAGTTGTTCGTGGCACAAAGAGGAAGGAGATCGAAGTGCGTCAGGAAGTGATGCGAGAGGATCTTCAGAGGGTGATAGCAAAATCACTCTAAGACAGTAGCAACGAGTGCAGAGGGCACTCAGGGTGGTTGAGGAAGGGTTCATGGTCAAGGAGACGACGCATGAAGGAAGCCTGGTCCTCAACAGAAGTGGGTCGAGAGGTAGCTCGACAAGTGCATCAGATCGTGATGCAGTAGCAGACAGGTGTGTCTGTAAAGCTTGACATTCTAAGCATATGTTTTAGGTTAGTATGCAATCAAGCAGGGGGAGAATGGTGACGTTCTGGTCCAAAGAGTGCATATCTCATGGGGAGAAGAGCATAGTGATGGACGTCTTGAAGTAGATGATGCTTGTCTCATGGGGGAGAAAAGCATGGTGTGGTGCACATCTCGTGGGGGAGAAGAGCACATTAAGTGTGGAAGTTTCCAGGTGGGGAACGTGGTTGTTGAATCAGAAGAAGGTTGTGCTTGATCGGCACACAAAGCTAAAAGGGGGAGATTGTTGATGTAAAGATGTCCGCCCTGAAGTAGTCGCTGACGTAGTTGCTGAAGCAGACGTCGTGGTGAGTGGTGAAGACCATGTGGAGTCAAGGTGCTGAGCTGGAGTCGTGTAGACTTGGAGAGCAAGGGAGTATCTTGGAGAAAAGGCAAAGAGGAATAAACTTGGGGAGCAAGTTTATGACTTAAAGGAAGATGAATAAGTGCATTCCAAGAAAAGGAAAGTTGCACTTATTGATATGGAAGATGTCCATATTGTGGTTCCTTAGAGACTAGGGTTTCGGGAACGTGGAGACTAGTATAAAATAGCTATGTGGTCGTCTATATTGAGACAGAGACACAGAGGCTGATCTTATAGAGAGAGAAAAGCGCTTGGAAGTGTTCTGGGTCGTGCTGAAGCAGGGGCTGAAGTACTTGACGGTGGAGAGACATAAGCGGGTAGCTTAGGAATTGTTCAGTGGCGTGTGTTAGGGTATAACACTAGACGTGTAAAGCTGATTAAGCAGAACTTGTAATAGGGTTTACAAGGCGATTCTAATAAAGCTGTTGGTGTGTGCTTGTGTATTTTGTCTCTCTGATTTACCTTCTGCATTACTATTGTTTGTGTCGTCTTTGCACTTACAGTGATTATGGAGGTGATCGATTATAAATACGGTTATAGTCATGATTCTTGGTCAAGAACGAGTTAGTAACATTCATTAAGAAGTGATGTGTGATTGGAGAAGCTAAACATGAATCTAACAATAATTTTTTGATTTTTTTCTAGATCTATTTGTCAGAAGATTTCCATGGTCATAAAATACTTATACGGAAGTCTTTTGATCAATGCAGATGTTACTTTTGCAATTTGACTTTATATTTGTTTTTCAGAGACAACTTCTCTAGAAGTCTTCCAACTTTTCTTTGTTAACAAAAAAATCTCAAAAATAACATAGATGACTTCCTGGTAAGTCGTTTAGGATAAACATGTTAGTTTTGCAATTGACTGTATTGTGTCAGAAATTTGACTTTTTCTAGACGATTTATATGGAAGTCTTTCGTCAGAAAACTTCCATGTAATCTTCTGTACTACTTAGGAGAGCATTCTTAGCTACCGTAAAAGTTTTCTGTGATATGAAGACCAACAAGCTATGCCTGACACTCATCGATCCTAACATCTACTATGATCAAGTCAAAGTTGTCAAGCCAAAGATACCCCATATGGAGATCGAAAGTCACCCATGATTGGTAGCAGCCTGCGGAGTGGACGACGATTCAGAAGAATCTATCAACGATCACGACCTCTCATCGATCGATACCCCATCCCGGGAATCTATCGATCTCAACCTACCAGGCACGATCGATAGCATGCATTCAACATCGATCGACAGTACCCCGGTCTATGAAGGGAAAGACAATCCAAGATTGATAGCAGCATGCTATTTTGGAGAGGAGATTGAATACGAGGATCTACTCAATTATCAACAATCGATCGACACTGGCAACACGGCATCAATCGATAATAACCATATCCTCCACTGATCGATACATCAGTCAAGCCATCGATCGATCCAACTCTAATAGTACCGATTGATAGTACCCACACTGGTCGCAACTTCGTCCTACCGAGCTACTGCTATCCGAGTTTCGCCCTCAACACTCAACCTTCACCAACAGTCAATTATCAGAATGATGAGACTGTTGGTGAAGGTTGAGTGGTAATTACTCAATTGGTAGTTGGGCAGATGATCACTACAGAGAATGCTTTGCCGTAGAAACCAGATGTGATGAGTATGATGAAGATTACAGAAGAGAGGAAGCCATTGTGCATCAATGTCTTCGCATGAAGTAAGCTAGAATCAACCATCATTCCCACACATCACAAGGAAGCAAAGCGGACGACGTCAGTAACATGAAACCGATCGACACAAACAATACGGGATCGATCACAAGCAACAAAGCATCGATCAACGTTCTTCAAGCATCAATATCCAAGGTGAAACACAATATGAATCAGAGTATGGTTATCTAATTCCAGATAAATTGTGTACTTTCAGGAAACAAAGAGATGATAGATGGCACTAAGTCCAGACAACATCATCAAGAACGTTCTCGACAATCGATCGACATACACCAAGCCACATCGATCGAAAGTGATTCAATTGAGTTGATAGACAGCTGGAAGAATGACTACTATGATCTGAAAGATACAATTAATATTGCTATCTCTAAGCGACGTTATGGTCCCTTCAATGCCACACAAGACGAAGATTACATAGCAGAAACAACACAACTATTCGCAGAGGCTTATGGAGTTGGTACACGATTATATCGTCCGAAGAAACCAAGAACACAGCCATCGATCGACAGCAACACAAGGCCATCTATATTAGCAACCAGCCATCGATCACCAATACCATCAAGACATCGATCGATAAGAAGGTTCAACCATCGTTCGACACACACATCGAATTTGGAACCAGAGCTTATGACATGTATGGAAACATACAATTCCGATGGGAAGCAAGAGATGAGTATGGTATCTATAGAGATGAGCATGGATATGCACGAGCTACTGATTGAAAAATCATTTCTGCATCCAGAGAAAACATCAGAGACATTCTGGAAAGAGCTACACTTGAAGAGTACACATATATCTGTCTTCCAGAACATGCTGAGCTACTCACTCATCGCCAAGCAGAACCAGAGCTGTACAATAAGGATGAAATCGGTGAGATGATCTCAGACATCAAAGGATCTCAACAGTGGGAAGAAGAAGCCCTCAAGAAGAAGCTTGATGACATCTATACCATCCACTCAACAACAACTGGTAAATCAATGATGCAAGTAGCATTGGATATGCTTCACAAAAAGAATGAGTCTCGACAGAAGGAATCAACATCGATCGATAGGTACTCATCACCATCGATCGACGTGAAACTCACAGTACTAAAAGATTCGTTGAAGTAATTCGATTACAAACTTGATGGAGTTTACTATCCGCTCAATGATAACATGGATGGTTTTACTTCACGTTTGGATGCATTACAGCAGGAAGTTGATACCATTTAGAGGCAACTTGATTTTCAAGCAGAAGGTAGAGGATAGATCCTACAAGAGATATGATGAGACCTATTTCCCTTTCAACAACATCATCAGTGGATTATACTCATGCATGGAGAGGATGCAGAAAGAAATCAAAGCTAGTCTGAGACAGCTTGCGAGTCATCCCGAAACATTTGAGAGAGTAAAGTCATTCCATAGGGTAATTTGAGTGATATCAAATTTGGCGCCGTTGCCGGAGAGCTTTGATCGCCATTAGATTTTATCTAGTTCAATTTAGTCTAGGTTATTTTTCTACTTCAATTTTCTCATAATTTTTTTTCTTTTCTTTTCAGGTGCATGTCCAGCGTACCAGAAGCAACAAGGAACAACCACTACTCTTCTCAGATCCAGCACGTTTGGAACGCTCAATCAGCAAAGAGAAATGCACCCATCGATCGATAATAACCTCAGTTCGTCGACTGATACTCGCCAAAAACTATCGACCGATACTACTCATCCATCGACCGACACTGCTCAACCGACATCGATCGGACACTTCTCACCGAACATCGATCGATGCTCAACCGCGAGACATGGTTGCAACTCTAGTTCTTATTCAGGACGAGAATAGAAACCTGCATGACCAGGATAGTCATATGCGTAAAGCAGCAGGTCAGAGAATATATGATCAGGAAACTGCAATCCCTGATATAGATCCTGATACCACTACAGCCGCGGCTTAAGTTGTAGATGATGTCAGCGAGCATGTATATCATTCTTCCTTGTTAATTTGTGTCTTTATTATTTATGTTCTCACCAAACTTTGCCTAAATAAACGCTGGGGATAGTGTTGTTTAAGTCTGGAGGGAGGTTTACATATATTGAGTTTATTTTTGAGTCTTATAAATTGTTATTACTAAAAAAGGTTATTGAGTCAGAAAAGGATTATGATCAAATATAATTTGATTGCTACTCTAATCACTCTCTAGCACCATCTAGATTTATTGATTGCATGATGTATTAGATGGAAACACCGCGGTGTATCGCGTAATATTCACATCCACACATGCTGAGAATGTCTAGAGAAATAAAAGCTGACTTCTCACCTTAATCAAATTAACTCAATTGTTTTCGGGCTTGGTATACCTTGGATCGGAGTCCTTCTGCGAGTCAAGAAGTTATTAGAGTCTATGTGTTTCTGATTCCTCTTTTCACCTCTCTTCAGCATCCATAAGTATAAAAGATTGAGAGGATTTCCTGGAAGATGCAGAGGGATAAGTAAATTACCTTTGACCCCATTATTCTAATTCAGAAGGGAATGATCACACATCGTTGGAAGCAAGGGATAGGTAAATTTCCTGTGACCTGATTATTCGCCTACACTTTGTCAAAAAGGAGAGAAAGTTACAAATTCAATAAGATGACCAAGATGTCCACATTAGCATCACTGTTCATTGGCATTGAGATAGACAGGATTTAAAGAAGAGAGAAGAGAGAAGAGAGAAGAGAAGAGAGAAGAGAGAGGAAAATAGTCAGAAAAGACTACATGTTGGTCCATGTACTTGCTTGAGTTGATTCCATATGTTCAGTGATTGATACTCCCTAGATGTAGTATACACATCTATTTTATGCAGAAATGAGGTCAGTAGAGAGGTATGTCAGGCGCTATCAATGGAGTTGTGTGATGTATGGTATTGTGACTAAGTTAGTGTGTAGTACATTGAAACATTCTAAGGTTAGTAATGATTCACTTCCAACTATCATATTTGCAGAAGCGAGGGTAGTGGTTTTAAATTAAAAGACTACTCTTGTTTTGCTTAAGGACTAGAAAAATGGTAAGTCTGGGGAGTTGATATACCATGGATTTTACCCATTTTTAGCCATGGTATACAATTGTTTTAGGATCTATTTATCTTGTTTTGGAGTCTTTTTACAATATTTACAGATTCGGGTATGTTTTGGAGGAAAGTGGTGATTTTGGAGCATTTCGAAGATAAAGTTAGAAGAGACTCGTAGGTGACCATCAAACCAGTCCAGAGTCGACATTCAGAGTAAACCATCGATCGATGGACTATGTCTGTTGTTGATCAATGGACATCATCTGTCGTTGATCGACGACAAAGGGTGCAAAGACCGACTTGGTTTTCAGCCGACTTATAGCCCTAATAGTCAAGTGCTCTATCATTGTATTAGGCAAAACATGCTTTTTTCATACTTTCATATGTTCACAGTAAACATTCCTAGGTTTTTAATAGTTTGAAGAAAAGATCCAAAACTCATTTAGAGTTTTGTATTGGAACTCCAGTTTTTCTAACTTATTATATTTATGCAGTTTATTTAGATTATTGATATGATTTGCTTTTTCTATGTCTGAATAATTCTCTTGTTAGATTTAAGGTTTATTAGGAATATGAAGGATTAGCCAAAACTATATAATTGCTAAGGTGATATATATCCTTCAAGAAATTGTTCTTAGTGCTTAGTGTTCTAGAGTTAGCTAACTAAACCATGAACTTAGGATAATTAACGCACCCGCTAGCATGGTTTGTTACCTGAAATTAATTCCCAAAAATAAGTGGCAGCTGATTTAGTTAAGACTAGTTAACATATCGATCAACTCTTAAAACTTACCTAAGAGAACATCGATCGACGCTCATACTTTAACATCAATCGACGTTCGATCCATATCAGCAAGCGACATCTGAGATATCAGACTTAGTTAATAAAAATTGATTCACAGCGGAATCCGGAATACTTTCTCATTAGAGTTCTATTTTCTGTAGAACAAAATATAAACTTATGATTTAAATATTTTTAGAACTGGAAAAAATACAAAAAAGTATTAAAGACAAAAATAGTACAAAATAGGACATAATTATCTTTTTTTGGCTTAAACAACAATTTTCCCTAGTAGTAATACAGTTTAAGACACATATTGATCATCAACTTATTTATAACTCAACGATAGTTCAACTCCGTGAAGATGTCTTTGCTCATTGAGATTTTACTATTTTCAGATTGGGATTGTTCCCTAGTGAAAGCAGGAGACATAGGAAAAGGAATAGTGATAGTTTCACTACCAAGCCAAACTATTACAGAGCTCATGGTGGGTCTCTTTGCTGCATTCTCCTGAACGCACAATAAACCAATCTGGATCAACTTTATGATTTCGTTTCTTGGATTCTCCATCAGTAAAGGATCAATTACAGTCTCAGGCTTTCCTTTAACCCAACTCTTCCATGCCTGAACCAGTAAATATATGTTCTTACTTTCTAGTATCTATAAGTAAAAGAAATGAACCAAGAGAGATATGTGAACTGAAGCTTACAAAAGCTGCAAGTCCTTCTTCGAAGCTATTGTTTCTTTGACCACTAATCATCTCTAGAAGCATAACACCATAGCTGAAAACGTCAGATTTAGCTGAGATTTGCCCATGATTCACGTATTCTGGAGCCATATATCCACTGCATACATTAATTGGTGAATGTTTGAACCAATTAATGTTGGAAACGTTATGTTAAACTAATCACAAAGCATTTCGAACATCAAGATTGGTCAATCTTTTAGTGAATTTCTCACACATAAAGATAAATAATAAAGAAGAGAAAGTGAAATATGAGAGACTATACTATGTTTTAGAGATTTTTTTCACATTTTTCAAGTTTTCTATAATTAATTTTATTTAAATCTTAAAATTTAAATTGAGAAACTCAATGATTTTCTTAACCAATATTGATGTTCTTATATTATTCTTCGGGTTTGATTGATAAGTTCTTACCAGGTTCCAGCTATCCGTCTTGTTTCAGCTCGAGTCTCGTCTGTATTGAACAATCTAGCTGTCCCAAAGTCTGCAACTTTAGGGTTCATCTCGGCACCTAAAAGGATGTTGCTTGCCTTCAAATCTCGGTGAATAACCTTCAGCTGCGAATCTTCATGGAGATAAAGAAGACCTCGAGCAACACCTTCTATAATTTTGAACCTCACCTCCCATGTAAGAAGCAAACGCCTCTCTTCATCTGCAGATTTCAAAGAAAAAACTCTTGCTAAACAAAAATATTCCAGATGTATTGTAACCGAAATGCAGCGACTCAAAAAGACTCACCAAAGATAAAATGATCAAGACTAGAATTCGGCAAAAGCTCGTAGACAAGAATCTCTTCGTCTCCTTCATGACAGAACCCAAGAAGCTTAACCAAATTCTTATGCTGGAGTCTAGCCAAGAACGAGACCTCATTCTTGAACTCCATATCTCCTTGCCCTGAACCTTTTATTAATCTCTTCACTGCTATCTCTTGCCCGTTAGGTAAAATCCCCTGAAACCGGACATCTCTCAAAAAAATTATTGACCCATATCAAGATTTGACAAGACTTATTAGTTTATGTGTGCTTTAACCTTGTAGACAGTTCCAGATCCACCTTGACCAACCATATTTTCAGGCGAAAAGTCATCGGTCGCAGAGAGTATCATGGCAAGACCAAACCGTAACTTAGATTGTCCATCAGAATCAGGGCATTCTGAAACATACCAACACAAAATATCAAACCTTTATTCTACAAAATAACTAAGTTTCACTGCAGCAAACAAACAACTTACCACCGTTGATGTTTTTATTATAGGCCTTTCTCCTCTGATCGAAGATGATGAAAAGACCAACAAACACGAAGAGGTTAATAACCGTAGGAACAACAATAATCACGATAGTTCCATTCCGAATCCTTTTTCCTGAAATTAAGCAGAAAAAAACAAAAATTCATCAATGTGCAACCAACAAAAGAAGACTATGTGACTAACAAGATCACCTAACATATAATATACCTTTCTTGTCATATCCAAGTTTTAACTCAGTATCTCCTTGAGGAAGAGTCGAAGCACGACTAATCATAGACACTTTTGTCATATTCTCTGAAGATCCAGGAATAGAAAAAAGATCCCACCGGAAAAAGCAGCTAGGAAGCTGACACCGACCTCCCTGGCTTCCCCAGTAAATGTTTAGAAAGTTCAAGACACACTGGCGAAGACATTGGTTGCACTCACTAGATAAAATGTCAGGAGTGCATTGCATCATCATGTAAACATCTGCAAACTCTGTGAACTCTGCTCTTATGACGCTATAAAACTTGAGCACAACTGAGGCATTTTCAGGAGGTGAAGTAGCAGACAGCACCGTTAGGTTAACCAGAGCTTCCCATTCTCGTCGAAAAAGCTTAAGGTTTTTAGTTTCCTCTATGTCTATACGACTTTTTGACAAATCAGGTGGGGAAAGCTCGAGTTTCTTGGAAACAGAGTGATTAGCATACCTTACAAGGCAAGAAGCATTGTCCCCGCCTCTTGTGGTCCACTTAAAGGATTTAATTCGATTTGGACATATCTCTTGTAAATCTTGAATCCCTCTCTCCACGCAGTTCACACAAGCTTGCTTTTCGTAGCCTCTCCCACAAAGGGCAAGACCGTAAACTTTGTTGATGCCTTCTCCGGTTGAAGTGTTGTAGAAGCCGTCATTAGAGATGACGTTACTTGCAAGAGAAAAGAAAAGAGAGTTAAGGTTTTTGCTGTAAGTGCTGTTATCGGCGAAAAAGCTGCCTTCACAATCTGCTTCAACGTCTATAAAAGTTAGAAGGAGAAGAAAGCAAGAGAAGAGAATAATAGCACACAATTTTCTCATTCTGGTTGTAGTTTTTCTTCTTTAATTTCTTATTGTCATTGCCAAGAAATAGGCTATATTTATAGGATGAATATTGCTTATTTGTGGGTCGTAATTGGCAGATATTATTGAGAAAGTTTTTTCAGATATTATTTATTTATCATGAATAATTCAGCATGGAACTTAGGTATAGACGTTTTTGATTGAACTCATATATAAAACAATTCAAATTTGATTCAATCTATAAAATTACAAACGGATCTTGTATCTTCCGCCACCTGGGTTCGAATCCCGGCCACTAGAGAATTAACATTTCGGCATCGCTAGGGATAGAAGACCGATATGTGGCAATACGTGACTAGTCTAGAGCACTTCTGTGGAGCCAGAATACCTCTGTATAATTCCCAAAAAAAAACTAAAAAGTTGTTCAAACTAGACCAGAATAAATATACAAAAGGACGTAAAAAAAAAGAAAAAATATACAAAGTTCCAAATTAGAACTTGAAATGATAATTTTAAAACTAAATAAATAACTAAAATATTCAAGGGAAAAACTCATTAATAACATTTTTAATTTTGTTACCAAATAGCACTTAAAAAGAAAAATCTTCAAAATAAAATTTATTAATCAATAAAATATTAAATTATCTTACATCCAAAACTCTAACCAGAATCCACTTCATTAATACTAAAAGTCTAATCACTGAAGCATAAATTCAAATATAGAAATATATTTTTATATTATAGTGAATGTTATTTTAAATATTTTTTTATATAATATTTTTTGAATACAGAATTGATTTAGTTCTATTTAAATATTTTTCAATATTAAATTTCATAAATAAATTTTAGTTGACCATACATTATTAAATTTTATATTTATTAAATTTATTAGAAAATAATGTATTTAGGGGTTGAATGGATAATATTTTAAGCATGGGATCATTGGATGTAGGATTTTAGAGCTTTACGTCTCTCTCATTTATTTTCGTTCTTTTTCTTTGTTGGGGGCCATCCAAAGTTAAGATGATATAATTTTAGCAAAAATATTGATGATACCAGGTTTTCAACTACTAAATTAATAAAAGGAAAGTATACTTCCTCCATTCTAAAATGTAAATGTAAAATGTTTTAGAGATGTTTTAGAAAGTGTTCTAGAGATTGTTTAAGAGAATTAAACAGAAGATGTTTGTCAAAATAAATTAAGTTTTAAATGTTTACATAGTTATAGTTACCTATGCGATATTTAAACCACACTGCATTTGGCCTAAAGGAATATATTTCCCATTTACTCAAATTGATAAGATTGCAAAGTTGTATTTTTATTCATCTTAATTAATTCATTACAGGAGATATTCTCTCTGTCGATTCAGAGTAGCATTCCATTTTGAAGTTCTTTTTATATTGAACAACTATTCTATTATTCAAATTTAAAGTACTCTAGATAATTAGATCGGAGTAGAACAACTAATGTGACAACAATTCTTATAAAGAAAATATCACAATCTAAGTTAAAAAGACCGAAATTCCATTTTGTGCTCTCGGGATGTGAGATATCTTGAAGTCCGAAAACATATATGCAGTGTCTTGATTATCTCTATTTCTATTGCAAAACTTGACCAAGCTTGAGACTCCTTTATCATCACAATCATATTTTTGCAATCTGTCTCAAAACTCTGACACGACGAATGTTGTAGCATACTCTTCATTTCCCATCGCAATGCTTTCGCTTCCAAATATAAAGCAGTCTCTCGCCTTCTTAAATTCCATGTCCCTATAAATAAGTTTTTCCCATGTTATCCTTTCAAACCCAACCACAACCACTGAACTGCGCTGTAGAAGCTTATGAATCATCCACCATATAAATATTCTCCAAATCTATGACTTAGAATTCCTCACCACTATGCTCTTGTGAAATGGGAGGTGCCATCTCATTTGCATTAAAAGAGATCAGACACTCATTTTTCGCATATAAGATTAATTTTAAAGGTCCATATTTATCCTTTTAAATAGTTTATCATTCTAAACCTTCTATATATACCAAATTATCTATGGGTAAAAGTGAGTTCTTCTTTAACAATACTATTTTCCTTTCAAATGAGATAATTTATATTGACATAAATATTTGGTAGTGAAAAGATGGTAAGACTAAATGGTGTTGTTGAGAAGGATCATACTTACAAAACTGGAGGACACAAATATGGTATGGATATAGACCTTTTCTCATTTTGGGCTACATTTTGAAGTTTCTTGTTGACATTTGTTGTGCGACCTTGCATATTATTATTATTTTTTATTTTGACTCAAGTCCTTCAAGTCTAAAAGTAGTGGAGGAGAGGCTTCTACCTATTTCCGCGCAAACAGTTCAAATAACGTGCGAAATGGGTACAAGCAGTCAAGGAAAGCCGGTTTTTGGGTTAAGCTAAAGACTAAAGAAAGTCCATGCTTCTTTTTTTTTCTTTGAACATCAAAAGTCCATGCTTCTATTGGTCACAAATGTATGTAGTCTAGTAACTGAACCTTTTTTTTTGGTAAACTCTAGTAACTGAAATTTAGGAAGAAAGTTACCAAGTTTCGGTTCTACACATATCCCTATCAGACTTTTTTTTGGGAACACAAATCCCGGGTATTAATTGGGAAAAACATGTATTTTAGTTTGTCTTTTAGTTAAAGTAATACGCTTGCTGACACAAAAGAACAAATAGTGACAAAAATATGGAAGTTAAGATCTCTATGGGGCAAAAAAAATTGATATCAACAAAAATATTCAAAATATTGAAAATGCTGGAATTAACCAAAAATTAATATATTTTCACATCAAAAAACTATTTTTTTACTCAAACTAGAAGTGGTATAGAAATTTACACCAGAATATAACAACTAACAAAATCCAAACTATGATAAAAAATAACTTATACTAACTAAACTACCTGATGTCCGGTTCTGCTCTCTTGGTATGTAAAAAATCTTGAGGTCTGGAAATCTTTGTTGAAACGATGTTACCTCTCCTAGCTCCGTGAAGAAACTCAGCCATGCTTTCGGATCCTCAATCATTGACATAATATATTTGCAGTCTATACCAAAATTCTGGTAAGTCGTGTGTTGAATCATGTTCTCCATAGACCAAGTTAACACTTCCAATTTCTAGTGCAAAAAAAGACATATTATTTTCTTAGTTTCTCAACCCTAAGCGTTTTTCATTCCCAGATCCATCCAGCCATATCCAACCATATTCACTATTTTGTGATTCTGCATTCCACGATCCATCTACCAAACAAATATTCTGTAAACTTAAAACTTTGTATTCCTTGTTTGAGTTTTTTCTAAAAAAAATTTTGCGTCAAACCATGCATGGCATCCAGTTTGTACGGTTCCTAATCAAGTCAAGTGGATCACATGAGATTCATTTAAATAGTTTGTCATTGTTGGAACTATTTTTTAGCAATGTATTCATATGTTAAAAATAGAGTTAGTGTGAATGAGAAATGGAGGTTTAATGTGTGTGATTTGAGAAACTTGTATAGAGTTACAGATATACACATTAGATATTTGGATTTAAGTTTTGATTTGTTAGTTGGACTTCATGTTCATTAAATTAATCTTATAAACCAAATATATGTGATCTTTTATATTGATAAAATATAAAAAAGAAATCCATTTAAAGTATATTATTTTGTTTGAATGAGTCAAATAATAATAATTATACTCTTTATTTTCTTGGTCAAAATGTGAAATGAATTCACATAATAATGACAAGAAATAAAGTCTCCATTAGTGCACCATGGAGGTTTCATTTTTATGTTGAAAATGAAACTTGTGCTTCTCATTATTTTTCTATATAAATGGCTTGTTAGCATGATAGAAAGAAATACACATTAATAGCAAAAGAAAAAACCACATTCTCCCATATTGAAAAGTTATGTTAGTATTTTTTATTTCTTGTGTGTGAGAGTACAACACAAAATTAGTTTCGCCAGGCTTCTGATAGAGTGACGCAAATTCAGAAGATTGTTTGCAGTTGTATCCTGGGACTCATTACGTTATCGAACCGTCGCACTACGGGACATATTTTGAGTTAAGAAAAGAGATAATATCTCGCCTCTGCAGTTGTATCATCCTTTTCTTACTCTTTGGTATAGTTTTATCATTTTTATTCTTTACAATATTTAGTTATCCGTAGTTTATAAAATACGGTTCTATCAGACTTAACTCAAAATATTCGTTTATTGCTTTGTACTAACCGGACTGATTATTGTAAAAAGTATTTTTTTATAAGAACATGTTGACTGATCTTTGGGAAAAGATGCCGGAGTCAGATCTATAGGATTATTTCAAAATAAGCTTTCTAGTAAATTTTTGTTTGTATTATTATACTAACAAAACTGATTATTTTGTGAAGTTTTTTTGTCATGAAAACAGGAATTGGAGATTTCATGGTGATAAAGAATCTGTTCATTCCATCAGATTATTTTGTTGATGGTTTCTATGGGGATTAAAATCATTAATTGATGGATCCAGTGGTTACAATCATTTTTTAATATTAGTCAAAAATGTGACTAGAATAAAACGTTTTTAGTCATAGTTCATGTTAATGCTTTGACTTAGTTAACGATAATTATGTGCTTTAATTATCAAGAATGTGATTAACGTTTTGATTTTGTGATTTCAGATTTTTCTGGAACAGCTTAATTTAATTATTAAGTGCTTGATCATGAGAAAAAAAAATGATTAAGAAGTTTCAAAAATATGGTGAAACCATATTTATAAGCAGCATTTTGATCTCTTGAGATCAAGTTGTATGGATGGAAATGAATTTTGTGAGTCGACGCCTCAAATTAAGTTTGGGAGAGGTCTGCCACATATAAATCATTTGCCATAAGAAATAAAATGTTTGTTGATATTGATCAAAACATTTGTATTTCGTCAATGCTTAAATGCACCTTTTAAAAAAGTTGACCATGCAAAACCAATGAGAATTTTCATATCAATATGACTGAAACTGACATGTGTATTGTAGTTTCTAAAGTCAATATATTTGAGAATAACCATAAAATGGTGGTTTTGATGGTACAAACAATATCATATAATGATATGTATATTTGCTAAATGCAAAATATGTTTTTTTTGGAAAAATTCAAAGAAAGTTGGATTTATAAATCAACTTGAAAGAACTATGAAAATAGTTGTATCTAAAATGTGATTTCTGAGAATGAAATACATTTTAAAGAAAATTATAATAATTTTCGAAATTGTTTTATTATTCATTTAAATCTAAAAGAGTTTGTAGATTAATTTTCTAAACTCTTAAGAGATGTTAAATGTAAATATGCATGGTTTTGAGATATCTCAAGAAATGTGGGGGAAGCTTTGCTTACCATATAAAGTCATTGGAAAGATGTCAAATGAACTTAGTGATAGTTATCAAACTATGATTTTTTAAAAAATAAAAAAAACTAGTGTCATACACTGAGTTTTGTGTATAATGGTTAATTGTATCTTGAGGAAAAAAAAATATGACAAAAATCATTAAACAATTGATCTCGACTAATCTCAATTGATTATGTTCAATGTGATGACAACCTAGGATCCTGTTATTAAAGGTGTGTCATGAGATCAAATTGTAATATCATCAAGAGGAATGGGTTTAGCCTATGAACTAAGATGAAGTTTGGCGGTAACTCTACTTATCAGATTGGAGATCCCAAGAAATAGGTTCAAGGAGACAACTAAGTCAAATTAAATCTGCCCAAAGCACTGTAAGACTTTGGTCTATACCCAGTTCCTATGATGATTAAACAGTGCTACATGTAAAGAATAGAGGATAAGCATTTGCTTTTAATGATTTGTGCCAATTGTTTTGAGATATGAATGGAGTAGTACATGATACTCCTCTAAAAAAAACTAATGGCAAATCACCTTGTGAGTGTGAAATGGGGCCGTTTCTAGGAGAATAAAATGGCTATATTCTCTAAAGTTCACTCATGATTACCAGGAATGTTCACGGCCAAAATGAACACAATAGAGAAATTGGTTTTGTGAGATAATGAAACTGTGTTTTGGCTATTGTCTAGGTTTACACCAAAGCCCGGGAGGTTCAAGACATCATGGTCACCTCCTGGCAGAGTAAATCCGATAGCTATTAACAATGACTGGTTCAAGGCTGAAAAATTGCTACCAACTCATCATGCAGTGAATTTCTCGTTTGTACTCTCAAAAGTCCTTAGTTGAGTCTTGTTGAGTCTTGTCGAGTCTTGTCTAGGAAGTCAAGTCTGTCGAGTCGTCTAGTGTCTAGAAGCATTTCTATTCATGTGGGGGATTGTTGGAACTATTTTTTTAGCAATGTATTCATATGCTAAAAATAGAGTTAGTGTGAATGAGAAATGGAGGTCTAATGTGTGTGATTTGAGAAACTTGTATAAAGTTACAAATATACACATTAGATATTTGGATTTGGGTTTTGATTTGTTAGTTGGACTTCATGTTCATTAACTTAATCTTATAAACCAAATATATGTGATCTTTTATATTGATAAAATATAAAAAAGAAATCCATTTAAAGTATATTATTTTGTTTGAATGAGTCAAATAATAATAATTATACTATTTAATTTTTTGGTCAAAATGTGAAATGAATTCACATAATAATGACAAGAAATAAAGACTCCATTAGTGCACCATGGGAGGTTTCATTTTATGTTGAAAAATGAAACTTGTGCTTCTCATTATTTTTCTATATAAATGGCTTGTTAGCATGATAGAAAAAAATACACATTAATAGCAAAAGAAAAAACCACATTCTCCCATATTGAAAAGTTATGTTAGTATTTTTTATTTCTTGTGTGTGAGAGTACAACACAAAATTAGTTTCGCCAGGCTTCTGATAGAGTGACGCAAATTCAGAAGATTGTTTGCAGTTGTATCCTGGGACTCATTACGTTATCGAACCGTCGCACTACGGGACATATTTTGAGTTAAGGAAAGAGATAATATCTCGCCTCTGCAGTTGTATCATCCTTTTCTTACTTTTTGGTATAGTTTTATCATTTTTATTCTTTACAATATTCAGTAATCCGTAGTTTATAAAATACGGTTCTATCAGTCTCTTTTGGTCTTTGAGTTAAGGAAAGAGATAATATCTCGCCTCTGCAGTTGTATCATCCTTTTCTTAATCTTTGGTATATTTTTATCAATTTTATTCTTTACAATATTCAGTAATCCGTAGTTTATAAAATACGGTTCTATCAGTCATTACAATTTTTCCATAGATAACAAATAATCCATGGATAAGGGTTTTTATCTAGCTTTGGATTTTTCAATGTTGTTCTTCTGCCATAAAAATAGTCCAAATTTTTATACACATTCGTTGTTGTAAAAATACACGTACAAAATGGTGTTGAGGTGAGGGCCCAAGTTTGCAAAGAAGGGGAACATTCGAAAATGGCATTGTTGACTGATTCATCGGATCTTCCACATCTAGAACAATGGTTGTTACAACACATATGGCATCGTATCAAGTTCCATGTAACTACTACATAACCAGATACTATCTGCCATATAAAATGACGTATTTTCGGTGGAACATTGATTTTCCAGATAAAAGCTTTTAACTTAGTGATACTAGGCTCTGAAACCAAAATCTCATGTTCTCGATAAAGAATATTCTTATTCATTGTTATCCAATATCTGAATTTAACCATGTACATCTCATTCTTCGTATAACTCCTAAAACAAGGACACATATATAATTATTTTATAACATAGATATAAAATCAAAATTCAAAAAATAATACTCGATACCACATTTAATGTTTTTACCCAAAAAATCAAATACACGTTTTAAAAGCGCTGGTTAACATCTAATTTCATTTAATTGAAATACTTTTTTTCATTTAGAGCTCAAAAAACATTTGGTTGATACACCTCTATTTCTGAATAAGTGTTATTTTTACATTTTTCACAGAGATTAAAAAAGTGACAAAAATATATGTAAGTTGTTATTAATTACAATTATCTGATCAATATTAATTGAGATAAATAAAATTATTTATAAAATCAATGCAGTTTGCAATTTAATTTTAACTGAAAGTATGTATAGTTTGCATTGAAATTGTAAAGTGATACTTTTTGTATAACAAAAAAACAATTACCTCATATAGGTGAGAAGAGAAAACAAAAAGAAAGGCTCAACCTTAAGAAGACATATGAGCTAATCTAACTTGTTTCCCTTACGATCAGATGATGTAACCAAGCTGGCCCTCCCAAAGCTAGGTAAGATTGAAACCTACCATAACGGAGAACACTCTTTGATATCTCGTGAGCTACCATGTTGGAGTGTGCAGATTCTGTTTCAAAGGCAACAGAGTGGAAAGACCCACACAGAGCGGTGATCTCTTGAAGGAGAATCCGGTAGCGAGGCCAGCCAAGGGGTTTCATTACAGCCTCCATAACTTCATGACAATCAGAACTGCAAACGATTTCCTGATATCCTAGATCCCGCAAGCTTTTCAGTACCCAGATGAAACATCGCAGCTCAGACGTTAGCCTATTCGGTGAGAAAGTGATGGCGTCTCTTGCATGATGTAAAACGTTGCCTTGTTGATCACGCACCAGATAAGCAACTCCACTGTGCAATGAGGCATTCCTCCAATTCGAGTGAAAGTTACATTTGACGAAACCTGCCATAGGAGGTTCCCATTTCTTCGAGACTGCACTGATTCCTTGTATACCAACGACCTCTTCCTCCTTACCGTTCACCTCTTCCCATAAACGCGCTTCTTCCAAAGCCTGTTGAACCTGATTCACCAAAGATTCCTGAGAGTCCGCATAAATCAAACTATTCCGGTTTTTCCATATGGTCCAAAGAATCCAAGGAATAGCCACTCGCGGAGACTTCGGTATTGTAGTGTCTGACATAAGCTGAAGAAGCATAGAGAGACCTTCAGTCACTGATACCGAACTCATTGGTGGCAGCTGCAGAAAATTTGCAAGATTCCAGATCTCTTATGCCATTGCGCAATGAAAGAGAATATGCTCAATAGATTCTGGTGCCACCTTACATATCTTGTATCGTACGTCAACGTTTAAACCTCTTGTATTCAAATTCTCTGCGACCGCCAAGGCACCAGAAGCCGCTCTCCACAGGAAGTTTCGAATCTTAGGAGTTGTTGCAACTTTCCAGATCTTTCTTTTGAGCTCAAAATTTCCAGGCCGTGATACTGCAGAATGTACTTCCTCTGTTTCTTTTGCTAGAGATGCCAACTTATAACCACTCTTAACCGTGTAAGAACCATTATCAGAGAAAGCCCATATATCCTTATCAGCGATGTTGCCAACCTGAAGCTGGCGGATACGAGCCACCTCATTTTCTGGAAATAGAGTTTGTAGTTTCTCCACGTTCCATTGATGATTATCATCCAGAAGTGACTCCACTCGTAGGTTAACATCAATCTCTCTTTGTTTATTGACAGGTCTCCGAGGACAGTCATCCATGATCCAGCTCTGTGACCAAACATATGTCGATCTCCCATTCCCAATGGATCTTATCAGCCCTTTCTTAAGCAACTCACTACCAAAAAGCAAGCTTCTCCAAGCATAAGAGGGACGGTAACCTTTACCACACTCCATGAATTCTGATGAAGCAAAGTACCTTCATTTATAGATACGAGCAAGGAGGCTAGTAGGATCGTTCAAAACCCGCCATGCTTGTTTAGCTAAAAAGCCTGGTTGAAATCCTCAATGTCTCGAAACCCCATACCTCAATTCTCCTTAGAGACACAATTTCTTCCAAGAAATCCAATGTATCTTTCTCTTTTCATCATTCTCATCCCACCAGAAACTGGCCATGGCACTAATGATCTTCTGACACAGATGTTTTGTCAATCTAAAACAGGACATGGCATAAATGGGAAGAGCCATCGCTATAGACTTAAACAAAACCTCTTTCCCGCCAAAAGAAAGCTTCTTTGCGAACCACCCTTTGAGTCGTTTACTCATCTTGTCGCCAATGAAAGCTAGTAGTTGGAGTTTATATCCACTAAAACACTCAGGGAGGCCCAAATATTTGCCATCTCCACCTTCCTTCTCAATATTAAGAAACTCTGCCAAGATACGTCGCATAACAGGATCGATTCCGGCCCCAAAAGTTACTGCTGACTTCTGAAAGTTGATCATCTGTCCAGAAGAATCTCCATACAGTTTCAGACGCCGTAAAAATTCAGAGTATTCTGCGAGGGAAGCCCGGCACAAGAAGAAGCTGTCATCTGCGAATAGTAAGTGTTGAACCGATGGACACTTAGGCGCAAGTTTCATACCCGAAATCAGACCTTCCTGTTCAGCTTGATTCATTGTATGCACTAGAGCTTCAGCACACAAAATAAAGAGAAAAGGGCTAAGAGGATCTCCTTACCTAATCTCTCTTTCAGGTGTGAATTTTCCATAGGATTGGCCATTAAGCAACACTGAATAGGAGACAGATCGTACACACCTCATGATCCACGAGACCCACTGCTGATGAAAGCCTAACTTCAAAAATAGAGCTTCTAGGAAATCCCACTCAACTCTGTCATACGCCTTTGACATGTCTGTTTTAATGGCAATAAAATCAGACTTGCAAACAGGATTAGTGCGCAGACCATGGACAATTTCATGTGCAATAAGCAGGTTATCAGATATCAAACGTCCTGCAACAAAGGCCCCTTGAGTAGGAGAGACAATGTGTGGTAAGACAACCTTCAAGCGATCACAAAGTACCTTCGAGACCACTTTGTAGACGACCGAGCATAGACTGATAGGCCGAAGATCCTTCATCTGGTTAGGGTTCTCAACCTTAGGTAACAAACAAATTTCAGTGTAGTTCCAATCTGCAGGTAGCTCCCCAGTGTCGAAAAATCTCTTGACTTCTTATGTAACCTGAGGCCCGACAATGTTCCAAAAGTTTTGGAAAAACTGACCCGTCATCCCATCAACACCGGGGGTACTATCGCTTTTGATACCCTTAACTGCTCTGCGTATTTCTGCATCAGTGATAGGTCTGATCAAATCCCTATTCATACGCTATGTGACTCTAGGTGCCATCCCATTGAGTAGTTCAGTCAGCGCAGCAGAACCTGAGGAGTGGAACATATTCTTGAAATAGTCTACTGCGATTCCACCCATTTCATCTTCAGAGAAATGTTCCACTCCATTATCATCAAAGAGAGAGTGTATCTTATTCTTCATTCTTCTCGTCTCAACCCAACCATGAAAAACTTTGGTGTTTTTGTCACCAACTTTGAGCCAAGTATTCTTGCTCTTCTGCTTCCAGTAAGACTCTTCTTCATCATAAGCTTTCTCAAGTTCTACTCGGAGAGAAGGAAGAATGGCTAAATCAGGGAACCGCTTGCTCTCTTCTTCTTCGAGCTTTCTTCTCAATCTCTGGATATTTTTACTAGAGTTCACATTTGCATGACGTTTCCATCTACATAGCTCTTGTCTGCAGGAGTTGATTTTTTCTGAGACAGAGCCTGATCCTGTGAAACTCTCCCATCCTCTACGTACCACTTTCGTGATTTCTGGTTTCTTGCACCATCGTTTATCAAACATGAAACGCCCCGTTCTTCTCTGTCCCATGTTAGCAAGACTAGCTAAATCAGGGAACCGCTTGCTCTCTTCTTCTTCGAGCTTTCTTCTCAATCTCTGGATGTTTTTACTAGAGTTCACATTTGCATGACGTTTCCACCTACATAGCTCTTGTCTGCAGGAGTTGATTTTTTCTGAGACAGAGCCTGATCCTGTGAAACTCTCCCATCCTCTACGTACCACTTTCGTGATTTCTGGTTTCTTGCACCATCGTTTATCAAACATGAAACGCCCCGTTCTTCTCTGTCCCATGTTAGCAAGACTGGTAAAAATAGGACGATGATCTGAACCAGTCTTTTCTAGGTAAACTGAGTGTGATTGTGGAAAGATTCTAAACCACTCAGCATTACCAAATGCTCTATCCAAACGGCACTGTATCCAAACCTTCTCTTTCATCCCGTTTTCTATAATTTCTCTCACACCTCCCCATGAAAGACGGTTTCCAGAACTTGGTATTTTCTTCAGTCTGCAGTCCCGAGCCATCGCTCTGAAATCAAAGAAAGAACTCTCCTGCCTTGGCGGTCCTCCCTCCTTTTCAGAGTTATTCATGAGCTCGTTGAAATCACCAACAAGGAACCATCCCCCATTTATGTTTAATGCTATGTATTTGGATATTTCTATCAATTAAGTTAAAAAAAAGTTAGAATGACACTTATTATGAAGCAGATGAAATATTTCTCTTTGAGTTGATTCAAAATTTAACATAGCCAAAAGTTTACAAAATTTGAGTTCCAATAACTTGTTATTTTGCACAAGACATGTGTCATAATTGCATGCTGATGTGATTATCATGAATATTTTATAATTGCACTTTCATATTTAGTACGACGTCTGGAAAAGTTCTTTAGTTTTGACTTAAATAAAAAATACTTTTCATTGTTAAATGCTGATTTTTTAAAGCTTTTAGTCAAAAAAAATCTTTTCTTTTTCATATGGTTTTTATTTTCATCGGTTAAAAAAACACAATAATAAGAAACTCCGGTTTAACCACACGGGTGTGATCGGGTAGTCGAGACTATTCGTAAAGATTTTAAGGATCACATGTTCGAATGTCTCCCAACTCAGGTTACCCATTTTTGTGGCTACGCGACAGGGTATTTAATTTCTTTTTTTGAGCAACTGGATCTGATTAGCGCCGATGGTCAGAATCGCGAAAATTAATCAATTGGATCACGGCCCACTGAATATTTCGGGTTAACAAAAAGAAAAAAGAAACTCTGGCTTTTTTGGTGACATGACGACAAAGGAATGGACTTTTCTCTTTTTTTTCGTCACGAGAATGGACTTTTCTCTATCATGACGTGAATGACTTGTGGAAATTTTCAACGGCTGTGATTGGTTAGTATACTGGTCAACAAAAGCAGAATAAGAGGTTGAGCTAAGCTTGGGTCTTTGGGTGCTCGAGTCGGATCTTGTCGGATTCAGGTCTTTCGGATCTTAGATATCTAGATCTAATTAGGTAATTAAAATTTCTCTGTTTAGATTTAGTTCGGATCATCTCAGATTTGAATCGGTTCGGATCTTACATAGTTAGACTCAATATGTCGGATCCAACCTAAAAAAATACCCTAAAACACAAAAAACCTGAAATAATTAAATATCCATAAATATCCAAAATTTTACTTTAAATGTGTCCCGAAAACATAAAAAAACCACTCAAACTTTTATTAATTATCCGAATTATATTTTTGAAAATCTAAAACATTACCCGAAACCCAAAACCTTACTTGAAAGCTCAAATCTGAATACAAAATATATACAACACTGAGATATATCTTATATATATTAAAACTTTAAGATATTTTGAATATTCCATAGGATTTCGGATTCGGAGCGGAACGGGTCCGAAACCCACTGATTATTTATAATAAGACCCATTACAGTAAAAAATGGTTCAATTCCTACCTATACCAAGATTTTTTGTGTCGATTTCGGATCGGATCTTCGGATCTAGGTAAAATACCTAGACCTACTATATATATGAACCAACCATATTATATAGTAAACTTTTCGTTAGTTTCGTGGAGTGGAAATATTATCGCTAGAAAAAAACAAAACATGTGATAGTTAAAAATGTTTACTCCAAATGTGGTGGGTCCACAGTAAAAAGATCTACTTTAATTTACCACCAATATTTATTACATATTACATGAAACTTCAACTCGGTTTTTACCACCAATCAAAGCTAACGTCTGCTAGAAACTTCAACATGGAAAATCATGATATTTATTAGAGAAATTCTTGGGTTCACCCCTAGAGTGAACCTTTATGTTCACCCAACCAATAGGATTTCGTTATTTCATATTCAGTATCTTTTAGAAAAGGAAACAAAATATTGTCAAGTTTTATTATATTTTTAAAATAAAAATAAAAATAAATAATTAACAATAATAATTGCAAACAAAAACACGTTTAAAATTATATTTTTAATACCGTCAACCAACACTAAACCCTAAATCCTAAATCCTAAACCCTTGGGTAAACCCTAAACCCTTGGTAAATCCAAAACACTTTGATAAATTCTAAATCCTAGAGTTTAGGATTTATCCAAGGGTTTATGGTTTACCCAAGGGTTTAGGGTTTAGTATTTAGGGTTTAGGGTTTAGTATTTACGGTTTAGTGTTTTGCCGATTGTGTTAAAAGTATATTTTTTAAAAAATCAGAAGATTTAGGATTTATCCAACGGTTTACAATGGGTTTAGGGTTTATGATTTAGGGTTTATGGTTTAGTGTTTTGTTGACGGTATTTTAAATATAAAATCTTTTTTGCTACTATTATTATTTTCTATTTATTTTTTATTTTAAAAATATAATAAAACTTGACAATATTTTGTTTCCTTTTTTAAAAGATACTGAATATGAAATAACGAAATCCTATTGGTTGGGTGAACCTAAAGATTCACTCTAGGGGTGAACCCAAGTATTTCTCTATTTATTACATATTTACTCGCTTGTCTTGTTATTCTAATAATGTGAATATGAATAAATGAATAATAGATAATTTAATACAAGTTGTTACTTTAGACCTATTATGCTTATGAAGTATGATGGTTCCTAAATAAAATTGGACAAAATATCCGTAAATTTTGATTCGATTCATTATTCGTTTTAATTCGAACAAAAAATTCAGGATATTAGTAACTCTCTGAAATAAACCAAATACTAATATGTAATATTCATATAAAACAAGTAAATCATAAATACTAATATTTTTAGCAACTAATATCCGATCCAATTCGTAACCACCTAATTGTTTACCTAGCATCATTTTCTGAGTTATTAGTTGTAGAGTGTAAGACATAGAAAAGCAGAAGTGGATCGATTTGCTAATAAAATCGATTCTTGTGAGAATGTCTGAAGGATTCAAAACTGGCCTCCAATTATCTATTTGATTCGCTTGTCTTGAGGCGTATATATTGGATCGGTTTCCTCGGTTAGGTCTAAAAAAGCATGTATGTGTGAGTATAGTTTCCTTTTCTCTTCCCGTCAGCATCTATAAATGAGAAAATAAAAGATTGAGCTGATTTCCTGAGTAATAAAGGGGTAGAAAATTTTCCTATGGCCTCAGTATTTTACTACAATGGAATGATCACACAAAGATGGAAATGAAGGATAGAAAAACTTCATATGATCTCACTATTTACTTACACTTTTCGGAGCATAAAAGAGAAAGAAAAAAGAAAAGAAATGGATTCAATGAAGTGAGATAAGAAAAAAGAAATGAACCAGAGTAAGGTTATCTTTGTGATCAAAAACCTGAATGGGTAAGAGGGTCAATGTGTCTTTTGATTGATACTTCCAAGATGAAACTGCACAAAAGACTCTTAAATGAGGTCAGTGATGGTCAGTTTGGATGTCTCTTGTGAGCTATGGACTAGAATGCTTTGGATTTTAAGTTTAAGTCCATTACATGGAAGTACTTTTAAAGGTAGATACCATTTGATGTGGCTTATAACAGGTAATGGTGAAAGTAATGATTTTAAAGAGTAAGTGAGTTCCTCCGTTTTCAAACCTCTTCCATATATTTAGACTCTGTTTTGCTTGAATACAAGCAAATGATAAGTTTAAGAGAGTTGATATATCATAGTTTTATGGGTTTTGACCATGATATAAGTCACATATTTAGAGTGTTTATTATATATATTTTTATTTCTTTTTAGTGTCAAGTCCAGGTATGTTTTGGAGTACTTTAGAGATTTTAGAACTATTTGAAACTTAAAGAGAAATGATGTTGAAAATACCAAGTTGAACCGATGTATGTTGACCGACACTCTCGCTGATGTCGGCTGACACCATCTTTACATGTTAAACCGACGCGAGTTTAATGACGTTTCAAGAAATTACAGTTTGACTCAAAGTATCTAAATCGTGTTTTAGACCTTTATTATGTTTTTATAGCCATTTTAGGCTAAGTTTTATTTGAGATTTTGAATGATAGATCAGAAATCCTTCTAAGGTTGATTTGAAACTCATGTTTTATTACTTTAACAATATAATTATGCAGACCTCATGATCCTTTAACATACTTAAGAATGAGAAATTATTTGAAATACCATTACTTAGATACCACTTCTTAATACTATTTTCAAAGAAAATATCAAAAAAATTGAGTTAAGAATGTAGTAATAATTGTTTATGGTTTAATATTTAGGGGTGATTTTAGGTTTATAAATGTTTTATAAATCATTGTAAACATTTATGAACTACGTAGGAGGTTAGTTTAGTCTTTTTCATCTCAAACTCAAAGTATTAATGAAAATAGTTATTTTATAAAGGTTAATTTATAAAATTTTATAAAAATTTATAAAATTTATGGTAAAATTATAATTTCCACAAAATTATTTGGAAACTTCAGAGTAGTTTTAAAGTTTTTGGTCGTTCTTTTTTAGAAAAAGAGTTTTTGGTCGTTTTTATACTTTGATTTTTGGATATTCAATTATTTTCAATATCTTGAATACTTTTGACTTATTCTTAGGTTCATCCCCTAGGATGAACCTTTAGGTTCACCAACCAATAGGATTCAAGTATTTTTTATTTAATATATTTTAAAAAAGGAAACAAATCTTGTTAAATTATATTATGTTTTTAAAATAAATAGCTAAAAATAAATAAAAATAGTAGTAATTGAAAAAATATATATTTTTTTAAATTTTTAAAGCTATGATTCATCCAACGGTTTAAAATTTATCCAAGGGTTCCGGGTTTCCCAAAGATTTAGGGTTTAGTATTTGGGGGTTTAGGGTTTAGTATTTGGGGTTTAGGGTTTAGTATTTTGGGTTTAGAGTTTTTATTAAAATTGTTTTTTGCAACTACAACTGTTTTATTTATTTTTAACTATTTATTTGAAAATATAATATAATTTAACAATATTTTGTTTCTTTTTTCAAAATATATTAAATATGAAATACTTAAATCCTATTGGTTGGTGAACCTAAAGGTTCACCCTAGGGGATGAACCCAAGAATAACTCAATACTTTTTAGATAGCCTGGGAAGTTTTTACTGGATTTCTGAACAGTTTAATCATGAATATTTTAAAGTTTTTTTGAATTGCTAAGTACTTTTGGATTATGTGGTGTAACCCGATTCAGACTTAACCAAACCCATTTAAAACAAAAAAAAAGAAACTTGTATGAAACTTATAGTATAAACATAATACTAAAAATCTAAAACTGTCCAACTTGAATCTGAACGGTGTTCAAATTCACATATCTAATTTATATTGTACACGTATTCATAAGGGAAATTTGTTTTTTTAGGCCAAAAAGGATAACTTTGTCCTAAAAGACTAATCTCGTATACTTTAGGTCCTATTAGGTTAATTTTTTTCAAAAAGGCAAAACTGCCCCTAATTTTAATTAAAAACTAAAAATTACAATTTAAAAAATATTGTTAAATATTAAAATATAATTTTTAACTGAAGTAATTAAAAATATAAAAAATCTCAAAAAATCATAAACTTCGATTTTTTATTTTTATTTTTAATTTAAAAATTGATTTTATAACTTTTATTTTTTTTAATTTACAAATTGATTTTATAAATTACGATTTTCTATTTTTCTAAAAGAAAATTGATTTTCTATTTTTTATAAATCTATTTTCTATTTTTTATAAATTGATTTTTCTATTTTATTTATAAATAAATTTTTATTTAAAAACAGACTTTATATTCTAAAAATATTTCTATTTTTATAAATTTATTTTTATTAAAATAATTTTTATATTTAAAAATGATTTAATTAAAAAATTTAAGGAAACTAAATATTTTCAAATATTCACTTTTCATATTTTTGGAACTGATTATCCTTATCCATAGAGTGTAGATTACAGTAAAAATGTTTGAAATCGATTTCTACTATTTTAGATTTATAGTAATATGTAGATTCAGATTTTTACAAGTTTTAGATTTATAATAATGTGTAGATTCCGATTTCTACAGATTTTAGAACGATATGTTAAGCGCTGAATGTGTTTACCAAATATTTTTAGATTACTATTATTTAAGTAGATATATAGGTAGATTCAATGAAAAAATAGATTATATGTTTACTACATAGAATGTCAATTTTATTTTTTTAGAACAAAATATGAAATTATGATTTAAATATTTTTAGAACTGAAAAATATTAATACATAAATATAGGTATTTCATCAGTATTTGGTATTTTTGAATTTTTTTGTTTGTAAAACTATTTAATTTGATTTAGTTTAAAATATATTAAACGGTATTAGAAAAAAAAATGGTACAAAAAAAATTAACCTAATAGAACATAGTTATCATTTTTTTGGTCTAAAAAACAATTTTCTCCTATTTATAAGCCGAGAAATACTAACTAAAGAATATCTTCGGATTTTACAAAGAAAAGAAAAAAATTTCATAAAACAAATAAGAGAATCTAATTTTTATAATCTAATTTTTATAGACTAATATTAATAAGGGAAAATTAGATTTTTAGGACACTTTGAACTAGGATTTGTCACACTAGGATTTTTACACGATGTTTTCTCAAATTAGGATTTTAATTCTTGTAAATACTATAATGCCCTTAAAATCTCATTTTTGTAATTGAATTATAATTATAAATAATAATTTTCGTAATAAATTTATTATTTAAAACATTTAAGAAGTAAAAAAAAATTACAAAAGGGAGAACAAAAGAGATCCCATTTACCGGGTAAAAAGGAACGACACCCTAATTATTTTTTACTGTCTTCTCCGCCGAGCTTGCTCCCATGGCGATCTATGAAATTTCTGTTTTCATCTTCTTCTTTATCTTCTGAGATTATTGTCTCCATCTTTGTTTGATGTCTTTTTTAACCTCTTTGATTTTGTATTGTGTCATGTGAAGATGGTTTATAGCCTCTTCGATTTTATTTTGTATTTGATTTGATAGGTTATTTTCTTTTGTTCTTGATTAGATCATTTGCTAATGGTGGCCATTAAATCGGAGTCACCAAATTTATTCACGTTTTTTAAGTTTTGAAAGCTTGAAATTGGAAGATACATGCTAAATCTACAAATTAAAACCATACCCAGCAAGAAAAACGCAAAATAATGGACTAAATCAATCAAAGAAAACATAGTGGCTCTGTAAAAATGTCTTTGTAACCCTAAAAACTGTTGAGGAAGATGATGACTTATTTACGGTTATACCATTAATGAAAATAAACACTAAAAAGAGCAAAACGCGTTACTTGGGTATCGAACCTGACAACCGGGCAATGGAAGTTTCCATATTTTCACGATTTGCCTAGAATACGCATATTACCTACCCAGAACACCGTATAATAGGTGTGAACTGTATTCTACCTTCTGGCGTCATATAAAGTAAAAGGTATAACAGGTTATGACACATAATGTAACGGAGCTCTGTGACTGAGTTGTGGTTATATCTTGTTTTCTAGCTGAAGGTACACCAAAGACATTTTTCTTGATTATAACGTAACTGATTCTATCTTTGCTAGAATATAGAAGAAATGTTATATTACGGTATATAGCCTGGATATATCAGTGTTTTAAATTTAGAATCCGAATTATAAACTAAGTAGACTGCCAGAATGAGTATTCTAACTGTAGCTAGAAGATAAAATAAAATATGATTCGAATTTTTTAAAAAAAAAATTTAAACTCATATATTGTCATACTTATGTTTCCTACAGTTTTAATACTTTTTAAATTTTTAAAATTTTACTTATTATTTTCTCATAAAACAAGGGTAAAATATGTCCAAATTGTCAAAAGTATGAAAAGTCTTATTGTGACAAACAAAAGTTTAAAGTGTCTCATTTTTCTAATTCTCCCTATTAATAATCCAATACACGAGCTATCAACAGTAAGAAACTGCAGGTAGCATATCCAAATTAATATTTTGGGTGTGAATTGTTAAAATTTTATTTCAAAGTTTATCTATAAATTGTTAACAGCAAAATTTTGCCATATTTGCTTTCGCCTAGATTTTAAATTCCATATTTTTTTCCAAGTCTTACAAATAACTAAAATAACTTGTTTTTACAGAAATAGAAAAACAAAAAATTTCACTATTTTTTCTTTTCGGTTAACAAGCGCATAATATACGTATTACTTATTTTTGACTTGACAAGCTTATTGCTTTAACTAAAACACAAACTAAAATACAGGTTTTTAGCCAATTTATACCCATAGCTGGCGCTAAGATTTATGTGATTAGAAGGGATAAACTGACCAACTTTAAAAGAATAATAAAATCTGTTATGATTCGTGTAGAACCGAACCTGGTAGAGGATTAGTAAACTTCTTAAAGTTCAATTACTAAACTATATACATTTGTGACCAAGCACTTAGAAGCGTGGACTTTTTTTTCATCTTTTGCTTAACCCAAAACCCGGCTTTGCTTGACTCCTTGCATCCATTTCTCACGTTATGTGAACGGTTTGCGCGGAAAAAGGTCCAAACCTTAGCTACTTACATAGAAGCTTTTACTTCACTACATTTAAACTTGAAAGCATTTACTAAAAAAATAATAATAACATGCTTGGTCACACAGAAAAACACAACAATACTTTTTTGAATCTGTAGGGCCCTATTCGTCTCGCGAACTGGATGCGGCATCCAAACACACACGCGGGCCGATGTTCGCAGTGGCGAATGTAAGATTTTTTTAATATGGGGAAAAATCATGTATAAATACAAACTTAAGACTAATATATAAAGTTTGATAGGGAAAAATAATTAAATTTTGGGTTGAGTTACAAAGAATTTAGAATTTTTGTGGGGGCAAGTGCCACCTCCTTAACACAAATAGGTTCGCCACTGGATGTTCGTTTGGGCGAAATAGGAGGTTAAGTTGGATGCGGCATCCGGATGTATTTTTAAAACTCATCCGGATTTTACGGGATTTATGGATGCGATTTTTGAAAGCTTCCAAATACAGTAAACTCATCCAAAAGTACTAGAAGTTGGTAATACCCTTCATTTATTTTAAAAATTACAAAGTTTTGCTATTGGTTTCTAAACCTAATATGCCGTCACCTCTCAAATCTGATCTACTCCTCACGCTCTCTTCAACCTCCGATCTCTGCAACCTCCGATCTCTGCAACCATGAATCTCGTACTCCTGATCCCATAACCCTAGTCTTCTCTCTCTCGCAGCCCTCTCTCTCTCGCAGTCTCTCTCTCTCACGCAGTCTCTCTCTCTCTCACGCAGTCTCTCCCTCTCACGCTCTATTGGTAAGTTTTTCACATTGTAATGGGTAACTTACATATACCCTTTTGGAAGAAATCTCATTTGTTTTATTTTTCATAAAAGATGAAGCTTTGAGTGGTCTTCTCCAAACGCATCTCATCTCCATAGCATCTCGGCTCCCTTCTCGTAAGCTTCATCTTCACGGTAACTCATTTAGTCTTGTGATTTGTGTGTTGAGTTTTCTCTTGTGATTTCTAATGCCTCTTGTTTGTTGGTTTGTTGAGCAAAGTAGTCTCACTGCTTTGTTCTCTTATCTGTTGATGTGTCTTATCTGTTGCCGTGACTTGTACATTTTCTTAAGAGTCTTCCTTTAACCGTAGCACTTAATTAGAGCTGAAGTTTGATAGCTACTGGTTACAGTTCATGTGAGTACATTTTCGTCTTTGACATCCAATGTGAGCTCTTTTTGCTTCTTTGCTGGAGATAGATGTTTAGCTTTTAGCATTTGATCACTCCTCTGTGTGTGTGTGTTTTGAAAGTGAAAATAGATGAGGCTTTGTCTGTATACTACATAAGACTTGCTACTGATCTTAAGTCCTAGCTTCCTTTCTCTGTTTAATCTCAAAGTGGTGCATACCCAACACCATTTTTCTCTTGGTTGCTTCTTGACAGAGAACTCGTTTTTATGTAGTTCTTGCATCTGTTTCTGAACATCTGTGATGTTTTTTTTATTCTTCTATTCTGGTTATTAACTTTCCGACTTAACATGTGCAGGTGCCTTTGAAGATCCTGATATTATTCATCTGGTCTCAGAAGCTTCGTCTCTCACTCTATCGTAAGAGCTTTGCTTTCTATATTTGCTTCATTCGTTTATGTGTAATGTTAACTATATTAGCTCAAAACGAGTGTAGATTGTGTTTGTTCGATAATGTTTTTTAAAAAGGACAACACTTTGTGGCTTTGTTCGTTTGTATCTGATGCTAGACTTTGGATAACTTACTTTCTACTTTAGGTTTGACTCTGCTTGGTTGATGTGAACTAGTGTACTTTGTGATGTATAAAGATGAACATGTAACTTGAGTTGTATGTATAAAGATGAACCTGTAACTCTGCTTGGCTCATGTAACGAAGGTAGCATAGGGAGATTATTTTATAGCTTAAGTTACAGATTATTTTATAGCTTAAGTCGTGAATGATTATTTTTGCTGGCTCTCTTCTCAATCTCACATTCTCCAGCTCTATCTCTTCTCTGACGCCTTTCCAGATCTCTCTCTCAAACTTCAATGGCATTTGTCCCTGGAAATGATGTAAGTCATTCTCAACACACTATTTTGGTGTTTCTGTGTTGCATTTAGTTAGCATTTAGTTGAGTTTAGTCTTTATGCATTGAATTTAGTTAGCTTGACTTAGATGGTCTTCTTGTGCTGTTCATAGACTGTATTGTGGAGTGATGAACAAACACGGTTTGTGCTTCAACTAAGAATTGAAGAAGAACTGAAAGGCAATATGAGAAATAAGGTTCTCAATGAAACTGCAAGAAAGACAATTGCAAATAAGTTTTGTGATACATATGGGGTGAGGCATGCATGGATAAAGTTTAGGAACAAGTTTAATTCTTGCAAGAAGCAATACGGAGCTATGAAGAGGTTGAGTCAGAATAGAATTGGACTTGGATATCATCCAGATGGGTCAATAGACATGAGTGATGATTGGTGGGAGCAGCGTTGTAAGGTAAAAACTTTAGAATCTGTTAGCTAAACACTTTAGGTTTACGCTAAGTAGAAACATGAGTGATGGTTGTTATTTTATTCTAGGAATGGCCTGGAGCTAGGAAGTACAAAGAAAAACCAGTGGCAAACACATATCTAATGGAGCATATTTTTAGTGGGGTTCATGTAAGTGGAGCAGAAGGATGGAGTGCTCAGCAAGATGGAAATGAGTTAGACAATATGGAGGTCGAGAATGATGATGCTGCATCTGAAGCAGGGACAACCAATCCTCCAGCAATGCAAACCAATCCTGAACCAGATGCTCCCTCATCCTCCAATGGTCCACGAGGCTCCAATGCTCCCCGAGCCTCTACTGTCCCAAAGCCTTCTCGGAAAAGGAGTTCAGAACAAGCAGCATAGGTTATGAGAAGTAGTCTTCAATCACGTGATGAGATACTCTCTCACAAGAACCACCTAATAGAAAGCCATCCAGATTTGAGTTGCAGTCAGCTTAAGGCTATGAGACTCTTGCATTCACTGTCTAGTATCAAAATCTGGTCTCCATTGTACAGAGCTGCCACGAAACATCTCAAGGAAGCTGCTACAAATCGACAGAAATTCCTCAGCTATGAAGATGACGAGAACAAAGGTTGTATATAGATGACAGATGATGTATCAAGTACGTTATACTAAATGGGTTGCATCAAATACGTTGAATCAAATTGTTATGAATGTTATTTCTGATCGTGGATTTCAGCACATGAATTTATATAATCTTTTAGGATATGGGATGCAGTTATATATATATATATATATATCTAAATTTACATTCAGTAACTTTAATATCGTCTCTAATGATAAGATATCTCTTTGTCTGTTGACGTAGCCAAGTTGATGAATTATATTCAACATTTTTGTCATTGTTATATATATATATATATATCTATCGTCTTTAATGATAAGATATTTTTTGGTCTGTTGACGTAGCCAAGTTGATGAACTATATTCAACATTTTTGTCATTGTTATATCACTTTATTTATCTATTTTTATATTTGTTTCTTTTCACATCTGTTACAATAAACATGTATCAGATCCAAAGTTAGTGGTCCCTGGATTGAGAGGAAAATTGTTAAGATAAATAAGCAATCCAAATCTCAATCGAATATTAAACCAAAGAAAGTACATATATAGTCTGACTCCACTTAATATAAGGCTTTTTTCTAAGAAATACACCCAAGAATACATCCATTAGGTGTTAGGTCCAAAACGTACAATATCTTACTAAACAAAGGGTTGGACATCTGGTGATAGATATCTGCTCTAGTTGAGGACATGATCCCCAGAACGGGCATCTAGTCTGTCTTATTGATTTTCGACAAATTTTCTCATTCTTTTTGACAAAGTGTTGGCGAATAATGGGGTCACAGATAATTTACCTACCCCTCGCTTCCAACGATGTGTGATCATTCCCTTCTAAGTTAGAAAAATGGAGGTCATAAGTAATTTACCTACCCCTCTGCATCTTCCAGAAAATCATCTTAACCTTTTATACATATGGATGCCGAAGAGAGAGAGAGAGAGAGAGAGAGAGAGAGAGAGAGAGAGAGAGAAGAGAGAGAGAGAGAGAGAGAGAGAGAGAGAGAGAGAGAGAGAGAGAGAGAGAGAGAGAGAGAGAGAGAGAGAGAGAGAGAGAGAGAGAAGGGAACCAGAAACATACAGATTTTTACCTTCAAGACTTGCAGGAGGAACCCGATCCATTATATACCAAGCCCCAAAACAAGTGAGTATAGTAGATTAAGGTTAGAGGTCAGCTTTGGTTTCTCCAGCCATTCTCAGCAGATGTGGATGTGAGCATTACGTGATACACTGCGGTGTTTCCATCTAATACATTCTGCAATCAATAAATCTAAATGGTACTATAGAGTGATTAGAGTAGCGAACAAATTGTATTTGATCATAATCCTCTTTTTGACTCAATAAAAGTTTTTTAGAATATTATTCATAAGACTCAAAAATAAATTAAATATCAGTAAACCCCCCAGACTTAATCAACACTGTCCCTAGTGTTTATTCAGTCGAATTTGGTGAGAAAAATATATCATAAGGAAAAAATTAACAAGGAAAACCGGTATACCTGATTTTGATATGAGTGTCTATCAACATAGTTAAGTGGCGATCAATACTCTTGATACTCTGTCGATTGATGCTAGCTAACCATCATCGATTGATGCTAGCTAATCATCGTCGATTCTTGTGCAAACTTGCCTTTCTAGGGTCTTTTTCCTAACCTGAAATAAATAAAATACAAAAAGTCAGTATTAAAATAAACATAAAACCAATATTTTTTTTGATGAACAGTATTTCTGCTACAGTAACTTTGCTATATTAATCGCAGTTACAATACATCCGATTTTGGCTACAGTGTCGGTCAGTGGTGCTGCTACAGTGTCGATCGGTGTTCATGCTACAGTGTCGGTCGGCGCTGCTGCTATAGTGTTGTCTGCACTGTTCATCTTTTTTTGACCTAAAATAAGTAAAACCGAAAAATCAGTAAAATACGAAAATATAAATCTAAAGTAAAAAATTATTTAATAGTGGGTTGTTGTCTCCCACTCAGCGCTTATTTTTGGTCATTAGCTTGATTTCTGGAGATCTGATTCAGTTCGAATGAGAATGAAAACTTGCTTCAAAACATGTCTATATGTTTTCTTTCTGAAGTTTCATCACTTTTTTTGTGAAAGGCTCTATAGACTCTTTTGCTTTGTCTAGCATCTCAGTAATAAAGAGTGCTCCAAGCTTTGCAAATGGCTGTAAGAAGCATCTGCTGTGCACTCTAGATTCCTCAATGATAACTGAGGAATGTCCTTGGTTCTTTTCCTCTTCTTTCCCCAAGACTTGTCTGATCGCGTGGTGGTGTCTCCATCAAAAAGATTTTGACACACTTCAAACTCTTTATGCTGTGATACGCGTCTAGTGTCAATCGATGCCGGTTTGTTGATGTCGTTCAACAGTGCTTTTGTGAGGTCCTTCTTGAAACTGGAAGGTGTTTATGGTACATCTATTATTTTTTTGGGTGGATTCAAATCAATGTAGAGATATTTTGATGTGCTTTGAATCTTGATGTTACATCTAAGTGATGGCTAACGCGCCAAGTTCATTGACCAATTCGATTGTATCAAGTGTGTTGCATCAAGTTGTTATAGATGTTACATCTGATTGCGGATTTAAATCCATAAGTTTATATAGTTTATGGTTTTAGGATGCGGATGCTACTATGTACATTTTGTATTTTATATAACCCTAAATTTGCACTCTGTGAGCTTAATATTGCCCATGTAACTTAGTAGGTGACTATATTAAACATATACTCTCTCTGTATCACTATAAGTGATGTTTAAGGTTTTAGCACATAGATTAAGAAAATACTAACTTTTATAAAATTTACATTGGTTATATACAAATATCATTAAATGAGAATAGTTCAACCAATAAGAAAAAGACATCATTTTGTAATTGGTCACAAAATTCAAATGCTATTAAATTCTACATAGAATAGTGAGAACATCAATTATTTTGGAACAAAAAAAAATTCTTTAAACACCACTTAATGTGATACAGAGGGTTATTACAACATTTTAGTCTTTTGTTTCCATATATGTTATCATATCTACTAAAATAGAACTACAGTTTTTATTTACCATAAAAAATTATAATAAGTCAATTTCATCAATTCATCTATTTGATTACTTATATTAATCTATTATATATATATAATATTTCTTAAAAAAATCTTAATTATTACTAAGGATAGTAATAATAAATTAATTTTAACTGCAATTTGCTTTTAGTTATAGGTTATAATAAAATATGTTGAAAAAATCTAAAAACATTAAGTAAAAATTATGAATATTTTTTAAATTGATGCATTGATTAATTAGTTTAAATAAAAAATTATTATAAAACAAATTAGTAAAATTATATGCTATTTTATACATTTTATATTTATAATCTATATTATATTAAAATATAAGTAATATATAAATTAAATATGAAAGTTATATTAAATTCTTAAATTAACATTTTCTAAAAAATTACTTTTATTAGATAAGTAAATAAAATATCATATATTTTAAACTTTTTGCATTTACATTAAAGAAAAGAGGAAGTTATACTTCCGTTTTTTATTTTAGTATTTGAAAACCTAGTAACACGCAACTTTAGATGGTCCCAACAAAGAAAAAGAAGGAAAAAACAATAAATAAAGCACTAGAAACTCTGCGTCCATTCAATGCTCAATATATTATCCATTCTGACATCTCATTATACTATTTTCTGATAAATTTAATAAATATCAAATAAAACTTAAATAATGTAAGCTCAATTACAAAAACTATTTATGAAATTAAATATTGAGAAGTACCTTCAAATAGCCATGTGCAAAAAAAAAACGGAACCAAAAACCATAACCGAAATCGAACCGGAATACCCAAAACCGAAATTGGACCGAAAGTCTCAAATATCCGAATGGTTCCTATAATTCTATATCCGAAATAACTGAACTAGAATCAGAACTGAATCAAGAACCGAACATATATCCGAATATCTAAAAAAACAAGTTTAAACTTTATAAGGTAAAATGTTATCAACCCCACTCGAATCTGAGTTAGATAAGAAGAGTGAAAACATTGTTACCACCATACCACATTATTTTTACCTACACTCTTATATTAATATTATAAATATATATGGTATTTCTATATTAATATACAATAAACACTTATCAAATTAACACTTTAGTAACTCAGTTCTGGTTGGAATGACGAATGTATAAGTGTGTAACCACTAGACACATATTAAACGGATATATATGTATATATATGTATTTGATTCACATATTAAACGGATACCCGGAACCGATCTAAAACCAAACCAAAACTAAATCAAAATCTCATAAGTACCACTTATTGGGTATAAAAATGATTTACCCGATATATCGGAAACTAAATAGTTCTTACCCGGAACCGAACTGAATACCTGAATGCCCAAAAATACTTCTTTTTTGTCCAAAAATACTTTCAAATAACATCAAATCAAGAACCGAACATATATCCGAATATCTAAAAAAACAAGTTTAAACTTTATAAGGTAAAATGTCATCAACCCCACTCGAATCTGAGTTAGATAAGAAGAGTGAAAACATTGCACCATACCACATTATTTTTACCTACACTCTTATATTAATATTATAAATATATATGGTATTTCTATATTAATATACAATAAACACTTATCAAATTAACACTTTAGTAACTCAGTTCTGGTTGGAATGACGAATGTATAAGTGTGTAACCACTAGACACTTAGATTAACATCTTAACTAAAATATTCTGTATATGTATATATATATGTATTTGATTCACATATTAAACGGATACCCGGAACCGATCTAAAATCAAACCAAAACTAAATCAAAATCTCATAAGTACCACTTATTGGGTATAAAAATGATTTATCCGATATATCGGAAACTAAAAAGTTCTTACCCGGAACCGAACTGAATACCTGAATGCCCAAAAATACTTCTTTTTTTGTCCAAAAATACTTTCAAATAACATCAAATCAAATTTTTATTTTAAAATATCACTCAAAAAATAAAATCATCAAAATAAAATTTATTCAAAGATAACATATACATTTATTTGAGTTTATGGTTAGTCGTTAGATTTTAGAGTTTAATACTTAAGAGGTGGGCCGGGATTACAGTTAAATTTAGGATATGTAATCATTTAGTGTTTTTATTGATTAATAAATGCTATTTTGAGGATTTTCTTCTTGCTTATTTGAGTTACTTATTTAGGTTTTGAAATATTCATCCAAGTTTTTTAGCAAAAAAAAAAAAATATTCATCCAAGTTATATTCAGAACTGTGTTTATTCGACTTTGGTTGGCTTTTTAAAATTTGTAAATGTTTAGAAAAATACTCCTGTTCGGGTTCAACCCAAAGTACTGCGATACAATATCGGTTTGGTATTTTTCACAAATCGGATCAAATTTAGATTTGGATTCTTTTGAAAAACGTCTATACCTATAGATTTACCAACCAATGAAAATTAGTTATTTTATATACAGATTTTTTCAAAAAAGGAAATAAAATATTTAAAATTTGATTTTAAATTAAAATACAAAAAATAAATAAAAATAGTAATATCTGTAAAAAAATAATATTTTTTTAATATTGTTAAAACTGTTCGTACTAAACTCTAAACCTTAAACCATAAACCCTAAATCCTAAACACTAAACTTTAAACATTTGGGTAAATCCTAAATCCTTGGATAAAAAAATATTCCAAGAGTTCAAGGTTTACCAAGAGTTTAGGGTTTAGTGTTTAGGGTTTAATATGAAAAATTTCAATAATGTTAAAAAATAAATTTTGACAGCTACTATTATTTTTTATTTATTTTTTATCATTTTATTTAAAAAATAAATTCTAAATATTTTATTTCCTTCTTTGAAAATTTCTCTACATGAAATAATCAATTTTCATTCGTTGGTGAACCTAGAATTTCTCCAAAATATATTACTTCATGTTGAATTATTCATTAGAAATAAAGAATATTTGAAAACTCTGGACTAACTTGGGTATCGTTGCCAATTACGACCCACAAATAAGCAATATTCATCCTATAAATATAGCCTATTTCTTGGCAATGACAATAAGAAATTAAAGAAGAAAAACTACAACCAGAATGAGAAAATTGTGTGCTATTATTCTCTTCTCTTGCTTTCTTCTCCTTCTAACTTTTATAGACGTTGAAGCAGATTGTGAAGGCAGCTTTTTCGCCGATAACAGCACTTACAGCAAAAACCTTAACTCTCTTTTCTTTTCTCTTGCAAGTAACGTCATCTCTAATGACGGCTTCTACAACACTTCAACCGGAGAAGGCATCAACAAAGTTTACGGTCTTGCCCTTTGTGGGAGAGGCTACGAGAAGCAAGCTTGTGTAAACTGCCTGGGGCAAGCGATTCAAGAATCACAAGAAACGTGTCCAAATCGAATGAAATCTTTCAGATGGACGACGAAAGACAATGACAATGCTTCATGCCTTGTACGGTATGCTAATCACTCTGTTTTCGCGAGACTCGAGCTTTTCCCACCTCATATGTCACCAAATCCTTTACGCATAGAGGAACCTAAGAGTCTTAAGATTTTTAGACCAGAATGGGAAGCACTGGCTAACCTGACAATCCAGTCTGCTACTTCAGCTCCTGAGAATTCCTCACTTGTGCTTAAGTTTTATAGCGTCATAAGAGCAGAGTTCACAGAGTTTGCAGATGTTTACATGATGATGCAGTGCACTCCTGACATTTTATCTATTGAGTGTAATAAATGTCTTACGAAGTGTGTGTTGAACTTTCAATACAACAATTGGGGACGTCAGGGCGGTGGATGTCGGCTTCCCAGCTGTTATTTCCGGTGGGATACTTATCCTATTGTTGGTTCTTCTGAGAATATGACAAGAGTGTCTGTGATTAGTCATGGTTCTACTCCTCCTCAAGAAGATACTGAGTTAAAACTTGGATATGAAGAGAAAGGTAAATTATATGTTTTTTATGGTAAATAAAATATTTCGTCAGTGATTAATAAATTTGTGGTTTTTATTATTATTATTGTTGTCTTGTTTTTGCAGGAAAAACTATTAGGAATGGAACTATTGCAATAATTGTGGTTCCAACGGTTATTAATATCTTTGTGTTTGTTGTTCTTTTCATAATCTTTGATCAGAGGAGAAAGTCATATAACAAAAACATTAACGGTATAAGTTGTTTGTTTGTTGGTTCAGTGAAGCTTAAATTTTGTAGAATAAAGGTTTGATATTTTGTGTTGGTATGTTTCAGAATCAGAATACTGTGATTCTGATGGACAATCTATGTTGCGGTTTGGTCTTGCCATAATACTCTCTGCAACCAATGACTTTTCGCCTAAAAATAAGCTTGGTCAGGGTGGATTTGGAACTGTATACAAGGTAAAAATATTCAGAAATTAAATAGTTTTGTCAAATCTTGATAATTATATGGGTCAATAACTTTATTGCGTGGATGACTGGTTACAGGGGATTTTACAAAACGGGCAAGAAATAGCTGTGAAGAGATTACTAAGTGATCCAGGACAAGGATGTACAGAGTTTAAGAATGAGGTCTCGATCTTGACAAAACTCCAACATAAGAACTTGGTTAAGCTTCTTGGGTTCTGTAATGAAGAAGACGAAGAGATTCTTGTCTACGAGCTTGTGCCCAATTCTAGTCTTGACCATTTTATCTTTGGTGAGTCTGAGACTTTACATATTGGTATAATACATCTGGAACTTTTAAGCAGAAAAGAGTATTTTCTTTAAAATCTACAGATGAAGAGAAGCGTTCGCTTCTTACATGGGAGGTGAGGTTCAAGATTATCGAAGGCGTTGCTCGAGGTCTTCTTTATCTCCATGAGGATTCTCAGTTGAAGATTATTCACCGAGACTTGAAGGCGAGCAATATCCTTTTAGATGCAGACATGAACCCTAAAGTTGCAGACTTTGGGACTGCGAGGTTGTTTGACACTGATGAGACTTGCGCTGAAACAAGACGCATAGCTGGAACCCGGTAAGAAAAAAAAAATGTAACCTGTACATTATCTTTTTTTAACATAATCTTTCAGAATTAACCTGTACATTATCTTTTTTTAACATAGTCTTTCAGAATTAACTGGATCATAAATTCATCAATTAACGTATGCAGTGGATATATGGCTCCGGAATACCTGAATCACGGGCAAATCTCAGCAAAATCTGACGTTTTCAGCTATGGTGTTATGCTTCTAGAGATGATTAGTGGTCAAAGAAACAATAGCTTCGAAGAAGGACTTGCAGCATTTGTAAGCTTCAGTTTACATATCTCTCTAAGTTCATTTCTTTTACTTATATATAGACACCTAAAGAAAGTAAGACGTTAACATATTTTACTTGTTCAGGCATGGAAGAGCTGGGTTGAAGGAAAGCCCGAGACTGTAATTGATCCTTTACTGATGGAGAATCCAAGAATCGAAATCATAAAGTTGATCCAGATTGGTTTATTGTGCGTTCAGGAGATTGCAGCAAAGCGACCAACCATGAGCTCTGTAATAGTTTGGCTTGGCAGTGAGACTGTCACTATCCCTTTACCTAGTTTTCCTGCTTTCGCTAGGAACCATTCTCAATCTGAAAACAGTAAAATGTCACTGAGCAATAACGTCTCCACGGAATTGAGTTATAAATAAGTAGATCATTAGGTTTATATGCAACTACGTTATTACAAAGACCCAATAAACCGTTTCTTTGGTAAAGCTGATCCCAATATATAAAAGGGATTGAGAACATGTTTATTGATAGCAACCTTGTTTTGCATAAGTGGGGCATCATCAATTTTTAACTATTAAAGTTTAGAGAAGCAACTTTAATAAGGAACACTTAATTAAAGATGTTTATTGGTAGTTGGTTTAATAAAAAAAGAGAGAAAGAATGAAAAGAAGTAAAAGAAGAGAAGAGACAATGAATCTCTGACATGTGGCACTAATTCGCTATGTCATTGTTGTTTTGTCGACATAAGATAAACCTTGGTTTTTAGTATTATTTTGTTACATGTTTTTTTTCCTAGTCCAACAATGGGCCCATTTTCAATCTAAAACTTGAAACATGTAAAGACACTTTTTTTTTTGACATAAGACACATTCTTCTAGAGATACACTTTTTTCCTTTTTTCCCCATGTGTTTTGACATCACTATCCTTTACGTTTGGTTAAGAGGAAGAAGGTACACATCCTTCTTTTCTTATTTTAAGTTCTTATTATTAGTCATTTTATCAAATGTTTTTATTTGCTTTTCCTTAAAATTTAATATATATATATAAAATAAATATAATTTCACAGCAGATTGTAAATTTCTTTTTTTCTACATTTTAAGATCCACTTTCATATATATATTTTATATATTTTAAAAAATTATATAAAATGTGTGGACATGGAAAATGTGGATAGAAAGATGTGTTCATGTTTTACACTTAAACGTGAAAAATGCACATTTGAGTCTTACACTTATCAGTAGACAAGTGTTCACACTTGAGTCTGAGAAATCGGAGTAATTCAACAAGTGGAATGATGGAGATCTCATGACAAAACTTGTTCACATTCTCAAAACCGAAAGAAAACATATTAATGCACAAAAAAAATTGTGGATATGGATGATTTGTTTGTGGACAAGTTAAATGTGGACATATATTATAAAGAAAAATGTAGACTCATGAATAACGACATGTGGACTCGTGAGTAATTCAAAATGTGGAATCAGATTTAACATTCATAACAAACTAACCACTAGAAATTAATAAACAACATGAATAATTCAACAAGTGGAATAATTGAATAACTTGTAAAGCGTCTGTAATATTCCATAGAGTTTTTGTTCTCCTTCAAACAAGATTAGTTCCACCAATTCATATATAGACAAAATCAGTTCCAGAAAAAAAATAACAGATTCGTTATATTTATACATAACAGAAGAAAGATTAAATCTTTAAAATGAAAGATGATTTTTTCCCAGATTTGGTTTCTTATCTGATGAACTAACTTTTTTGAAATCTAAACTGAATTTTCAGACAAATCTGTGAAATTGGGAATAGAAAGTTAAAGTAGAGCACGGATTGGACTTTCTGGATTTTTTCTTCGCCATTGTTCTTCGTAGATTTCGCTTTTGATTCTCGAGGTATGGAGAAAACAGAAATAAGGGTTTTGAAATTTTGAGAGTGAGTTACCTAAAAAGACACTTTTATCTTTTTTACTACACTAATAGACACTATAAACAATAGAGCTCAAAATAAGGAGAGAGAAGAGAGAGAAGAGAGAGAAGCTCCGTCATTTTCATCGCGTCCGGCCGACGGCGTGGGCTTCCACAGCCACCGTCGGTCCTGATTTCTTTTCTTTTCCGTTACTTTCCTGCTTGTCTAGTTCCGTCGGCTCAGTTTTCGTTTTGTCTCTTGGCGTCCGTCGTCGCACCGCCCTCTCGGTGGACGGTCGGCTTTAGTGCGCCGTTGTTGCTCCTTTTCCGGCTAAGGAGAACAAGCGGTTTTAGGTGGAGGCTTCTTATGCTCCGGTTATTTTCACGATTTCGTGGGTTTCGGTTCTGTTATGGAGGAGATCTCGCGGCGGCGATGGATGCTCTCCTGCGTTGAAGCAGTTCTAAATTTGATGGGTTCGCGTCGATGCGGTTTGAGATCTCGGGTGAACCCCGATGAAGCTCTCCAGTGGATTTAATCTGGTTTGGCTCCGAGGTTTTGCGACGGCGGGTTAGTCTCGGTCGTGGCCTCCGGAGACGACATGTAGCGGCGACGCTCGTCGGGTTGAAGGGATCAAGTGACACGTGCGTCCGGGCGGGTGCGGAGCGCGACACGTGGTTTGAGTCCCCGATGTGTCGGTGGAGTGATTTTTTGTGATTTGGGCTGTGGCCCATTCCTTTGCTTTGTAACGCAGGCCCATTCCTTTGTGATTTGGGTTTTTGTCTGTAAGTCTGTTTGGTTAGTGGGCTTCGGCCTTGTACCTTTTAGGCCTTGGGCCATTTATATAATTTCAATTTGGGAAAAAAAAAAATAGACACTTTCTGCTTTACACACACAATTCATGAAACCGATGCACTTTGTTGACAATTATGCCCTTTTGCTGAGTTTAGTTGATCGTGTGTAGTTGGGAAAAATAAAAACTAGTCGCCTTTTTCTTGTTAGTTTAGTTGACTTTTCTTCTTCTTAGTTTAGAGAAACATAAATATAATAACTTCTCTTCTTGATTATTGAGACAATCCAAACCAACGGACAATCATAATAGTCTCGAACGTGATCTAATTACTAACCACTACAGCCTTCATTGCAGTATCCATAGCCTCCATCATATCCATAACTACCACAACCTCCACTCCAGTATCCACAACCATCTCAACCGCCACCTCCGTATCAACGTCCGTGTCCAGTGTCCACTACCTATGTATCTACTACCTCTATATCCATCACCACCACCTCCATATCCATAACCACCACCACATTCACTTTGGTATTCCCCACTCTCACGTCTTCCACCTCCTTCCATGTCCACCGTATCCACCACCACCTCTTTCTATCGAATAACCACCTCCACCCTCACTGTATCCACCACTTTCATATCCACCACTTCCTATCCATAACCACCACAGCCTCTACTTTAATATCCACCATTTTGATATCCACCACTTTCTATCCATAACCACTACAGCCTCTACTTTAATATCCACCACTTTCATATCCACAACCTCCACCACGGCCTCCAAGGCATCTCTTCTCTATCGTACACCAGAGCTGCTTTCGCTTCACCCGCGAAAAGATGTTGATATACGACAAGCATAATAAGAACAGAGAGACGATTATTAAGGGAACCCATATCTTAATCAGCGTGTGTTTCTCAATAGCGCCGTTCTGATCCGGTTCGTGGTTTACGAAGGAAACGATCGACACTGCTTTTAAATGTTACGCTCGTGAAGGTCGGTTTCGATTATTCTTGGATCTGACTTCAACGAGTTCCTTTCCTATTGCCCCATGGTTGGACCTGAAGTTATGAGATCAATCAAATTGATTTTATGTTATGAAGTTTGGTTCTTTATTTCTGGGTTCTTCTGTATGTGCAGCTCTGAGTCCATGGAAATCAATTGGTAAGTGGGAGCGATGAACTTTATTTTGTGTGAGAAACCAGAGGAGAAGAAAAAGGTAGAGGAAGCAGAAAAATGGAAGATCCAGTTTCTCCAGTATTGGAGTTAGGAAAGGAAGCTTTACGGTTTGGATTAAAAATGAAACATCAAGTTTCTCCAGTATTTTATCTCTCTTTCGTACAGAAAAAATGATAAAGAATACAATGACAAAAAGAAAGAAAGACAACGAGTATTAATTTAGTTAAAGGACAAAAAAGACAATACACACACCGAAAGTGCCTCTCCAGCATAATGTGTTCTTTTGTGAAATTAGAAACTGATAAAGTTTCTCCCAATATAATTTTTTCAAAGAGTTGATTTCTCTATGGAACACTTTTTTCTCTTTTTTGACACATTAAGACACAATACGCTGGAGACACACTTTTACACTGTACGAAACCATTTTTTGACATATATACCCTTTGTTCAGCGACATGAGAGAAAGTAGTATCACTGATTTTTTTTTGTTTAGTTACGTGTCTAAAAAATCATTTTGTCATCTAGTTAGAAAGAAGTAACTTGCTCGTTTTACTAAAGTAGACTACATGAGAGAATCTCAATTTACAGCCGTTAGATGTAGAGCATAAAGCCTAATCTTAAGGTTAAAAAAAATATTATTATTCTTTCTCTTATTTCACTTATGTTTTCATTTACTTATATCTAAAATTTTAAAATATATAAAACAAATATAATTAATACAATAAAATGTATATAAGATTTTCTATCTTTTGACATCCATTTTGTATATATATATATATAAACATTTATATAGAAAATGTGTGGATATGGACATTAAAAAATGTTGTGGATGAAAATATACTATATATATAAAAATGAAATTTTTATTTTAACGTCCATATCCATATACATTTTTTATATTTTAACATTTGATTAAATATTGTAAATTAAAATGTATTAGTTATGTATTTCGTGGACATGGACATCAAGAATGTGGATAAAAATTTGTCAGCCAACAAAAAAAATATGGATGCGAGAATTATGTACGAATGAATTGTATAGAACCTCCAAACCTAGTTGACGCAAAGACTTTGAAATGCAAGACTATCATAATTTTTTGTACTGGAAAAAATATGGATGAAGCGTGGACATAAAACACATGGATAATACATTAATTTTGTTTTTGTAATCTTGAGGAACACAAAATTGCATAGAGCTGGGCTGGAATGTGTAATTGTAAAGATTGGGATTAATTCAAAGAGCAATCTGCAAATTTGGAAAGATTTGAGGCAACAACAAAGACTTACATAAATACAAGGATTCAATGCGAAAATTCATGATATTTGATTGCAGACGCAATTGAGCTTTTGTAGATGACGACCCTAAGACTGAACCACCGGAGATTCGCGGAGATGATGGTAGAGATTTGCGGAGATGATGGACGAGATTTCGGGGAGATGAGCTGAGTACGGCAAGGAGGCAAATTGGAGGACATATCTCATGGTGGAGGCTGAGCACGGCGAGGAGCTCGAACCACCATAGCTGAGCACGCCGAGGAGCTTGAACCACCATAAATTTCATCAAGCTCACCACGACAATGTTGAGCTTGGAATCCAACTACCGCATCTTTACTAAGCTCGAACAACTGCAGCTTCACGAGATAAGATGAGTACGGCGAGGAGCTCAAACCACCGCTCCTTCTCTTCACCGGAGCAGTCATATCAAAGTGAAAACTTTCTCTTATTGCCTCGTTGACGTGATTCAAGGAAATCGTCGAGTGTTGATATCAACTCGTTACTAGAGACGCGACGGCTCTGCTTCGCAGTAGTGGATTCAGTGCCGGTGGTCGACAAGTCTTGATCCGGCTCCGTGGTCGCCGTCAACTCGTTGTCAAGACCGAAAAGTAAAAAAAAATGAACTCATATTGGGCTCCGTCAAATTCAAATTTGTTGTCTGAAACTATTCTATCACAGGGTAGTGTCATATAGGTGTTCATCTGTAACCACCTACAGCTCAATTTCTTTGCAACCAAAAGAAAATAGATATAATGTGTTCTTGACCACAGCGTCATCGTCAGTTTCATTCACAACTCTGTTAGCCTGAAGAGAACCGCCTGGTGTTTGAGTTGGACAGATTCATGTTCCATTCATCTAGAATTTGAAGCAAACTCTGGTGATCTCTATGGAAGGTTTATATACTCTTATGAACTATTTTTTGTGGTGAAAATCGTTTGAAGAAAGGAGATTTGGTGCACCTTCAGCTTAAAGAGTAGGCACCTCCAAACTCATTTAACAATTGATTTTCATCTTTATTCCCTTCTAAGTTTTAACAAGCTTTCGATGAACATTTACAGTGCCTCTGTCCTGAATGCTTACCTGCTGGATCAGGCTGCCAATGAGTTTTATTACCAGCCTACAAACTCCAACCGTTCGGTTAGTCACACAACAGTCAACACAAAACGTATAGAAGGTACCTTTTTACTCACTTTGTAACTCATGGTTATCCTGCACTATTTCTCACTTAATAGTTTGTAAAGTATATAACTTTAGATTCGACTTCTTCAGGCCAGTCCTTAATTCGGTATCCATCCTGGTCTGCATTCCTTGCTCATTTTAATTTATAGTTGGGAACTCTATATGACTCGAAAATATGTTTTAGGTCGGCTCAAAACCAAGATGTTGATGTTATGGTCAATGCGTCTGAGGTGAAAAAGGCCGGAACGCTAACCATTCGTGAGATATTTGCCTTCTTGAAATAGGAACCCATACATACTAAGTACATATAATACTTACTATTTCCTAATTATAGACAGCCTTCTTAACTGCATAGCCACCATTAATAATGTTGTGTGGTACTCTAGCTGCTTGATGTGCCCAAAATGTGGGAACGTGAATGCAAAAGAATATGGTGTACGTATATCTCCAACTTGAGGAGTAAGAACCATACTAATCCTAACAGTATATATCAGATTGCATTATAGATGTGGTGTTGTGTACCTTAATAATTTCTTATTAAACAGTGGCGAGAGAGCCTGTATTTATCTGTGGTGCAAAATTGCCGCCAGTGCTCTTGCTCACCACTCTAAATATAAAGACACTAGGAGGTGTGTTGTTTACTTGAAGCTACCAACTTTGTTTGCTTCCATGATATTTTTCATCTAAAGCATGGAGGAGTGTATAAACTTGAGTTCGTTCGAAAAGCTTATGTTGTTATCTCAGATCCGATCATTGCAAGGCATGTCCTCGGAGAAAACACTTTCATATGACAAGGTAATGTGGTTTTCAATTGATAGAGAAATCATTTTGTTTTTGTTTTTTAGGTACTATCAGTTAACTTCCTTTGTGTTTCTCTAGGGAGTTCTTGCTGAGATCCTCCAGCCGATTATGGGAAAAGGGTTGATGCCAGTAGACATAGATGCCTGGAAGTTAAGAAGAAGAGGTAAAGTAGGTTTGTAATGTCTGTGTTTTAGATATTGCAGTGCTTATGGAATTAATGATTGGTTTCATTTTAATCTGTGTTGCAGCTTAATCTCATGATTCCCTACTATCTCAAGCGGAGGGGACACAATCAAGTTGGATCTTGAAGAAGAATTCTAGAGTCTCCTCACACTATAGGGCTTACTCCGCTTACAGTGTTCAACTACGATTTTTTTTTTGTCACAAGAAGTCCCATGTCATTAAGGTTTTTGATTTTTGAATATGCTCTTCACCAAGTTTATATAGTAAGCTGATTCATTCTTCAGTATTTCTGTTACATCATTGCGGTTTATAAAACTCTTTTTTTGAGGCAGAGCATCCGTCTACTTTCTACTTCTTGTATTATAATTTGAAGTTTTCTCTAGCCAGATGGATCGTTCTGAGGCAATGGTGAAGTTCCAAAGCTATCTGAAGATTATAAGTAATTGCCTTGGTGCTCGGTCCCCATTTTTTTATTTCCTGTAGCAGGGAATAGATGTTGAGAAACTTCAGCAAATGACTATTCTAAGCTCAAACTTGAAGTAAACTAATTTATTTCCATTTTTTACACTTAGGAATACAATCTGCTACTTGATATCATCGGTGTTTGCGATTTTAGACGAGAATCCCTACCTCTCATTAAACCCTTTTATTAATGAGTCATCAACTATTCATCAAAAGGCTTACAGAAAGAGCATGCAGCACTTTTCCTTTTTTAAGTTTCTCATCTAATACTATTATTGTTGTCATTCTCCCTCCAGAGTTGCTGGCCTAAGTGTATTGTTCACATGTTTCTTTTGATAAGACTGAAAAGTTTGCAGAAATTACTTAAAATTTACTTCTTACCAAGGCAAATGGACAAGGATGTGATCGTGACCATAAATGTGGGTACTTATCTTAAGCTATAGAGGTGAAGTGAGTAGTGGTTTATTAAAATGCTAGACTTGATTAATTGAGTAGCATCAAAGTTACTTTTTCTTGCAGACTGCATACTAATAACGTTTTAACTATTATTTTCAACTACTACCAAAATAAAACTTGGAAGGAACGAGAAAGATTGTATACACTCTAATCTAATAACGTTTTAACTATTATCCTTAATCCTTATTTATGCTCAACTCTTTTTACAGTAACACAATTATAAAAAAATATGTGTACTTTTTTCTTAATTTATGTTTTCTTATTTCGGTTCCATGAAGAATTTAGAGGAAAATAGTAAAATCCATTTGTCAATAATTTGATCAAAAATTCAACATAACTATCTGGTATAAAATATGAGAAACAAAGAATCCACGATAATTTTTTTTCCTTCAACATAATCACCAATTGAAACCATAAATTGTATCAAACAGTCAACCACCATTTTTATTATTTAGTTTTCTTAGCTAAAAATGAATATTATCTCCTTAATATTCTCTGTTTCATGGCTTCCCTTCTTGAATGGTGTTCTCAGTACGGAGGCTGCACGCAAGGGTATGTCTCAGCTTTTACTTGCATGCAACTTCTTCAGATCTCTTAATCCCATTCAGCTCCAAAATCACATATTAATCCAGTCACCGAAATTATTATGACAAAGAATCATTAAAACTGCCAATCATGCATAAAAAAAAAGATTAAGGTCTTTTAGAAAAGGCCGAGATTATATATTTAAGAGTCATTTTTGGTTTATATGATTTAAATTAAATATCAATTTTTGGTAATGGTTTGTTTAAAAAGTTTTTTCTTTAGTTTGGATCAATCTTTGATTCAATTTTATTTGTATTATGAAACGGCTCAGTTTGGTATTAGAACTCAATGATTCTAAACTAAAAAAAAAAAAATTAAACTAGTTGTAAATTTTACAATTGTTTTATACAAAACAAAAAAATAACAAAATATATTTAAATTATAACCAGGTTTTATTAGTTTTTACTCATCTTAATTATTATTCTATATATAGTTTTAAATTTGTTAGATGCAAGACAATGAATAATTAAATAGAAACAAAATTTAAAATTTCTACAAATTTAATAGTTTAAAGTCTATTGTAATATATATACACAGGTTATGTTCATAAATTTAAAATTTTTTAAGTTAAATAAAAATTATACAAGTACCCCGTGAGTAGCCCGGGAAAATCCCTAGTTTAAGTAATAGCTAGATTTGATCCGTGTTTGAAAATATTATATAGTATTAAGTATTATTTTGGAATTTTGATCAGTATTAAGCAGTCTCTCGCCTCCTTATTTTTTGCATTTTCATGAGCCGAGTTTTTCCAAAAATATCATTCCAAACCCGCCACAACCACTGAACATTGATGTGGAAGTCCATGAACCATCCACCATGCATATATATCCAGGCGTATGAATTGAATTTTCTCACTACTATGCTCTTGTGGAATGGAGGTGCCATCGCCTTCGCATTAAACAAGGCATGACACTTACTTTTCGCATATCGGACTAACTCCAAAGGATCTCAGACAATCCACCTAAAAAGTTTATGATTTTGAGTTTTCCAGATATACCAGATTATCCAGGGATAAAGATATTTGTCTAATTCTGGTTCAACAATGCTATTCTTCCTCCACAAGAAGTAATCTATATTGGCATAAATGCTTGGTAACATAAAAGGATTAGGACTAGATGGTATTGTTGATAAGGACCATACTTGCAGAGCTGGAGGACATTCAAATATGGCGTGAGTAACGATTTCTTATGCTTCCCCACATCTTAGGCAATAAATGTCGCATTTCATATTACGGCGAGTCAGATTCCTCGTTACAGCCACATGTCATGTTATCAGTTGCCACATAAGATGACATATCTTCTGAGTTGCTTTTTAATTTCGAAGCAAAGGTTTGTATTTTTGTTATATTGAACTCCAATACTTCCATCTCTTCTTCAGTCCTCGATAAGTTTCGAGTTACCCAGTACCTAGATTTAACGGTATACTTACCATTCTTAGTGTAGTTCCAGCATAATGTATTACAGCGATGAGTTAAGTTTATAGCCAAACTCCTTATGAAAGGTATATCGGCAGAGGCAACATAATTCTCTAGTAATCCAACATCCCATTCCTTCGATTTTTGATTAATAAGATCGCTAACTCTCATGTTCGGGTGCCATATTGGGGAAGAAAGACGATTCATCCTAGCTGGTATGGTAGAGATCCAAGGATCCTCCCACACCTTAACCTTATATCCAGAGTGTATATTCTGTCTGATTTCTAATAACAATAGTTTTCGTGCCGCTGAAAAGCTGGTCCATACATAGGATGGACTGCTTACCGAGATTGTTCGTAAAGGCGAACTCACCACTAACAAATCTGGATATTGAACTAGTCTCCATAGTCCATAGTTGTTTTGCTAATAAAACCAGACTGAACTCGTGGATCATACATGAGCCAATCTTGCCCTCCTCTCTTGGTAAGCATATATTTTTCTTATTTTGTCCTGTGAATCCCTTTCTTTGGTGGGTTTGAATTCCATCAAAATTGTGTAATAGCACTTACAAAGTTTCCACATATATCCAGCGGGAGCAAGAAACTAGATAAAATATAATGTCGGAAGAACTAACAAGATAGATTTAATCAAAAATTTCTTTTTTTTTCAAAATTCATCTATCCGTCCATCCATTTATTCTATTCATTGATTTTTTCTTGAGATATGCAAAGAGTTTGTATTTGGATCCGCTAATATCTTTATCATATTCTTACCATTCCAAACCCGTGAAACATTTTAAATTTCAGACCCGTAGAAGAGATTATCCTTCTTAATTTCCAACTCAAACTGATGAATCACATATGAACTCATGAAGTTATAGCTATTTAAAAAACGGATAAAGATAAATCATAACATATATTACCATTTTGTATGAGAAAATGATTTTCCAGCTCGCTAACTTCCGTGTAGCTTTCATTGTTTTGCTATTCTGTGAATTCCGTGTTAGAGCATGCAATATGGTCGGATACCTTGTATATAGGAAATGATATGTAGGTTACTGAATGATAGTTGAATATTGGTTTAAACAAACTAATATTAATTGTATAAAACGAATATAAGAAATAGAAATTAGGTAACATCTTAAAGAATTTGCTTGATCAAAAGTCAAATTGGATCCTATTAGTTGTCGACCTTGATTCTTATGTTTTAACAAGAAAACTAGACACGATAATTCGCGTTTTACGTGGAGTAAGTTTTTTTAAAATATGTTGTATTTAAATATTATAAATAATACATATTTTGTTATGAATTACTTGTTTTCACATTTGATTAGGGATGATATTCGGGTAACATTTGGTTCGATTTGACTTTGTTTGGTTAGGATTTTTCGGATTCGGTTCGGTTCAAATTTTTGCGGGTTGAGTTTGGATTCGGATAACCAATTTAATTATTATTTTAAGATTAAAGTACAATGTAAGCCCAAAATACTTAAACTTAATATAAAAATTAGTTTAGTTTAAATATTTGATAGGAAATCAATAGATATTTTAAGTATTTTTGGTATTTTGAGTATCGTTTAGCTATTTTAAACATGTTCTTTTAAATTTTTTTATATATTTCTAATATTTTTCACAACTTAAGAACATCTTATATATTTTGTATATTCCTTTGGATATTAAATTTAATATATTTTAATATATAAATCTGGTTCGAATATATTCGGATATCCAAAATATTTTGGTTTGAATCGGATTCGGTTCTGGTTCTATACCAAAATTTTGAACTCAGATATCTAACAAATTTTGGTTAAAGTTCAGTACGATTTTTTGGATTAAATTTTGTTTGGTTTTTTGGATTCAGATTTTTGCTCAACCCTATATTTTTTATTGTAACAAAATTTTAAACGAAGTTGATGATGGTTCATATTTATTTTGGGTATGCAACAATTTAAACCAAAACACATTCTATTATATACGTTACCCATTTGGTTAATAATTAAAAATTGTTGTAGGCTCATTTAAGGAAAACGATGGACTGAACTAAAAAATTACCATTTCAGATTGTATAAATCTACAATTCCAAATTATTCTGTGTCGGTATTGTTGGTATTGTGATGAAGAGAAAGAGGGTTAGGGTTAAGAAAATATTTTTTTTGTATGTATCGCTCTTGTAAGATTTTCGAAAAATATTATTAATAAAATCTTGCACTTGCTAGAGTAATAAACTGTTTCACAATTAATATAATATTGGACTAGAGTAATCACATAAATCAAAGCAACACTCTTGTTTATTTACAATATTTTTATGGTAAAATAAATCAAAATAATTATGTTATTTATTTATATGCTATATAATTTAATTTCAATGATATTGATATATATATATATTTCTATATAAATATTTATTTTAATATAATATTATATATATATATAATATTAAATTAGAATTCATATTCATACGATTATACTATCATTTGCATCTTGTTATAATAGAACAAAATTAAGCAGTGATCACAAAATTTTCAAAGTGAAATTTTTAACGTTTTTTAGTAATTTATAGTCATTTAAAAAAAATTCAAAATATAACATATAAGAAAAAATATAAATTTTTTATTATATGGTTCATGTGATTGTTTAATTCTATTTAATAATATAAAACTAAACAAAAATAAGGTAGGATATAAAAATTGTTATCAAATATGTATGATTCATAATTCTTAATTGTCATATATGTTAATCATATTAAGAAATTCCGTAGTTTTTATTTAAGTAAATAATGGAGAATATTTTTTTTACACTAATCTATTCTATTAATTCTTCAACATGCACAATTGATATAAAGTTATGTCCAATTTAAAAAAAAATTACATTAAAATATAACTGAAAATATAACTACATAAAGTAAACTATAATTGCATCTAAAATATAACTTCTCCACGATTCCATAAGTATAACCACTAAATGTCTACTCCACGTTCCTAATTTAAAGGAATACCAATATAACAAAAAAATGTCGACTACTATATTACGTCCAAGAACTAAAATGTATTAATATTCGTGTGTTGACAAAACAAAACACACATGTACATATACGTATATAAATAACATTGGTGTATTTAATTTAGCTAAATTGTTAATTAATTTCTTGATTCAAGTCTAAGTAAGGATATTATTTATTTAATAGATGTTCGTTCCAATTAAAACACAAAATAATAGGTTAGATTTGTATATATTTTTATGTTTAATATTTAGAAAATATTTAATTTTAATTTCTATATTTTTATTTTCATTTGACATATAAAATATCAAACATAGTTTATATTATTTAAATTTTTTTTTTAACAAATTAAGATTTATGATATCTAACAAAATATTAAGATTTAAAAATTCAAAAATATTTATTTATGTAATGTGAATAATAAAATTAAACTTCAAATCTAAAGTAAACAAAAAAATAAAATACTATTAACAGATTGTCGATAACAAAACTCAAAAATCTAACTTTTTATCAAAAGTTATGCAAAACAGATTTGAAAAACATAATTAAAACTAAAAAGGGTAAAATTTATCTATTGATTCAACAAGTAGTTTAACCGGTAACCGGTTTCCGTGTTTTAGTTATTTTTGCGGGTTTTATTGGGTTTTTAAATATCAAGACTTAAAATTCATAAAATTTATATGTGTTATGCGAATAACAAAATTAAAATTCAAATTCAAAGAAAATCAAAAGCAAAACATTATTAATAAATTTTCGATAACAAAACTGAAAAACCTAACTTCTTTATTAAAAATTATACAAAATTGAATTACAAATATAACTAAAAACTTAAAAAAGTAAAAGTTATCTATTGGTTCAACCAGTGTTTTAACCGGTTCTGGATTTTAGTAATTTTTGCGGGTTTTATTGAGTTTTTAAATATATTTTTTTTACAAATATCGATTTCAACGATTCATGGATTCATTCTCACATTAGTTAACCAAAGAAGAGTATAGCTACGTCTCCCAATGCCTAGAAAACTTTATAGAGCAATGAATATCATATCTAAAAAGTAACATAGCCTAAAAATGTATGAAAACGGAAAATATAAGTCAAAATTCGCTAAGCACTAGTTCTGATGGAAGAACCAAACAACAATTGAATCAACCATTTTTTTTTTCTTTTTCTCAATTTTGACCGGTGGTGATCGACTTATCCATGGTTGGTCGATCGATCAATCACTTGAATAATATATCAATCATCAGTGTTCAGGAAACTTTTGTCTCTTTCTTTGTTTAGTTAACCATTCAACTATTTACGAAATGTCTGTCTGATTGAACGATCCGAGTTTGTACCGATTGATCAAGCTATTAGAATACCCAATTTCATTTTGTTTTACTCCGATCGTTGTTATTAAAGCATTTTCAACCTAACTGCATAATTTACTATATAATTTACTCTATTTTGCAATGGATTATCTAGTTGGGTTAGAAATACTTTTATTTTCAAAACCTCCATCAAAACGCGGTTTGACTTGAAAAGACCCAAAAGCATTAAAATGTCATAAATCATTTGAAACCAAAGTTGAAAATGTTTTTAGAAAAACAATACATCAATAGCCATACATTTTTCCTATTTTTATATAGTTGATTTGACGTCTGGTTATAAAACCTGTAGTTTGGCTTTAAATAAAAGATATTGATTTGTAAAATGAAGAGACTTTTCTATCATCATATCGTTTTCATCAGTAAAATACAAGAAACCCTGACTTTCCCTTTTTTTTGGTCAACGAAACCTTACTTTTTACGTTAACTTAACATACCGACAAAGGAATGGACTTCTCTTTAACATAACGGAAACAAGACAGTAAACTTCAGCGCGGCAATTTACGACGTTGTTTCCGATTTTTAATATATCACTCGAAATATTTTATTATAAAATTTTAGAAAATATTTATTTTAATTTATATATATATATATATGTATTATGAGTAGCGCTTGGCGAATTTTGACTTATATTTTCCGTTTTGATTGTTTTCTTTTTTGGTCAAACCGTTTTGATTGTTTTTTGTGAGTTTTTTCTAATGGAAATGGCTGTTAAAGCGTTATGTCAAGGTATAAACACATTTTCCTAGATGTAAGTTATGGTTGAAGCACGATATAGCTAAGTGTTCGGATTGCCGTTTCTTTTACTATTTGCAAACTGTTTTACGAATTGATCGGTCAGATCTGCAAACGAGTATCGATTTATTGGATACATTGATGTACCATTACAGGACGGGTCTGTGGTCAGCATTGATCCAAAACCATTGCACACGATTATGTACAATATCTGTTCGGAAAGAACAAAACTTATTTTCATTGTCTAGGATAAACTTTTAAATTTACTTCGCCTTCTAGAACCAATCAAAATTTTATGTAAATTATTAAAAAAAAAATTAAACTAAAAAAATTAGTAGAAGAAAAAAAATGATGCTAATTTTAACGACGTTAAAGGCAGCAGTTAAACTCTAAACTATAAATCTTAAATTCTAGACATAAACTCTAGATCCTAAACTCAAACTATATACCATAAATCCAAACACTAGACTCTAAATCCAAACCGTAAACCCTAAATCCAATCCATATATTCTAAACCCAAATCATAGATCCTAAAGTCAAACCATATACCCTAATCCCAAATACTAGATTTTAAACCCAAATCGTAAACCCTAAATCCAAACCATATACCCTAAATCCAAATCTTAGATCATAAATCTAAATCCTATACCCTAAATCCAAATTCTATACCCTAAATACAAACCAAAAAACCTAAACTTAAACTTAAACTCTATAGCGCCTAAGTTTAGGGTTTGAGTTTATGATTTACGGATTGGTTTTAAGGTTTAGAATTTGTGTTTAGGGTTTATGGTTTAAGATTTGAGTTTAGGGTATACGGTTTGGGTTTATGGTTTAGGATTTGAGTTTAGTGTATATGATTTAGAGTTTGGGTTTAAGTTTTAGAGTTTAGGGTTTATGATTTAAGAATTAAGGGAAGCGAGACTTTAGACGTTGATGATGGAGTTCGATAGGTTGAAGATGGATGATAACGATACAGTTGATGACTTCGCAGGGAAGATATCGGGCATATCATCCAAAGCAGCCTGGTTGGGAGAAAAAAATATAAAAATTCAAGATGTTCAAGAAGTTCTTCAAGGTTCTTCCAAGACACAGGTACATCCAGATTGTAGCTTCGCTTGAGCAACTCCTAGACCTCAACTCGACGGGGTTTGAGGACATATTTGGAAGGCTTAAGGCATACAAAGAACGTGTAGATGAAGAAACTCAGAAAGAAGATCAAGGGAACCTTATGTTTTCGAATAATGACCAGCAGAGTCATAGGAGCTATGAGAGTTTCTATGGGAGGTGTAGGACGGAATGGTAGAGGCAGAGGTCGTGGTAGGTCATACAGAAAAACCATGTGTCACACACCGAAGACAAAAACTCGAAGAAAGATCGTTCAAAGGAGATATGTTGGAGATGTGACAAGCTGGGTCACTATGCAACTGTCTGTCCTGAGAAGTCAGTGAGGAATCAAGAAACCAACCTAAACGAGACATAAGAGGCCGATGCACTCTATTTTCACGAGGTGGTGTTTTTAAATGACGATAAGGTGATTCCGAAGAATCTTGATATCAACAAAGGCAGTGCAAGATTTTGGTATCTGGATAATGGAGCGAGTAATCACATGACGGGAAACAAGGAGTTATTTTCGAGTTTGAATCAAAAAGCCGAAGGTTAAGTGAATTTTGGTGATGGATCATGTGTAGATATTGTTGGAAAGGGTGTGATTAATTTTGTGTGCAAGACTGGCGAGAAGAAGGCACTCAAAGACATTTATTACATACCCAACCTGAAGCACAACATATTGAGTCTTGGTAAGCAACAGAAACGGGATGTGAGGTTAACATGAAAAATGTCTACTTAACGCTCACAGATTCGTGTGGAAGGTTGCTAGTACGTATTACAAAATCTCCAAACCGTCTCTATAAGGCCCTTTTGGAGCTTAGATTCCTAGAGTGCTTACATATCAGAGATGAAGATGCTACATGGAGGTGGCATGTTCGACTAAGACATATAAGTTATGAAGTGAAGAACAACATAGTAAGGAATGAGATGGTCGTAGGAATGCCGAGTGTGACGCATGTCTCACATGGAAGCAAATCATAGACTCATTACAGACTAAGACCATGGTTCATATATCAAATCCATTGGAATTATTGCATGGGGATTTGTGTGGATGAATCACACCACCAACTCCAGCGAATAATTGTGAGACATTTTATCGGTTCAAAAGATTTAACACCGATAGAGGAGAATTTACCTCAATTAAGTTCAATCTAAGTTGCACTAATAGAGGAGGAGAGTTTGCCTCAGATGAATTAATATATACATGAGTTAATATATAGACAATATAATTTATTTTAATGATGATGTATGAATTATTGTCATATTAAAAAAATCAAAAATATAAATCAATATGAAATGTAATATATGAATTTAATTGCTTCAGATTTGGTGGATTTACTCAGTGCAGTCAAACGTCCTACAAATTGGCCTAGATTTTGTATCCTACTTAGCCGGATAGAAGGTCTCTGTTCTCAGTTCACTTCAGTTGCTTTTGAGACAGAATATGTTTCTTCAAACTAAGTCGCAAGAGAGATTGGTAAGAGTGTCTTACGAGATGGTCGTTTCCAGTCATACTTAGCCATGGGAGGGCCAGCTTGGCTTCATCATTTGATCAAGAAGGAAGCTGCTTCTGTTCGCTCGTAGATCTTTATTTTAGGTTGAGCGTTTTGATCCTTCTTTGTTGTACCACACTCTGTTTCTTATTTTTTGATTCAAATCAATGCAGACGTTTAAAAAAAATGTAATATATGAATTATTATCATATTTAAAATGTTTATTAAAAATATAAATTAACATTAAATATAATTGTTTATATCATATTAAGTTATAAGCCATGTCATCAGTTTTATTAGCCATGTCATATTATTTTGTGAAAATGATTATAGAAATAACTTGAGGCAAAATCATTTCTCAAATAATGTATTGAGATAGATAAATACCTGCCGTCAAAAATAAAAATAAAAATAAAGAATATCTTAAAATTACGGAAGTGTTTCAAAGAGAGAAAAAGAAAAAAAAAAAAAAGACTTCAGGCATCGTTGTCAATTACGACCCATAGAATAAGCAATATTCATCCTACACATATAGCCTATTTCTTGGCAATGACAACATGAAATTAACGAAGAAAAACTACAACCAGAATGAGAAAATTGTGTGCTATTATTCTCTTCTCTTGCTTTATTCTCCTTCTAACTTTTATACACGTTGAAGCAGATTGTGAAGGCAGCTTATTCGCCGATAACAGCACTTACAGCAAAAACCTCAACTCTCTTTTCTCTTCTCTTGCAAGTAACGTCATCTCTAATGACGGCTTCTACAACACTTCAACCGGAGAAGGCATCAACAAAGTTTACGGTCTTGCCCTTTGTGGGAGAGGCTACGAGAAGCAAGCTTGTGTGAACTGCCTGGAGCAAGCGATTCAAGAATCGCAAGAAATGTGTCCAAATCGAATGAAATTCTTCAATTGGACCACGAGAGACAGTGACAATGCTTCTTGCCTTGTAAGGTATGCTAATCACTCTGTTTTTGCGAAACTCGAGCTTTTCCCACGTACTTTGTCAGAGAATCCTTTAATTATAGAGGAACCTAAGAGCCTTACGCTTTTTCGACGAGAATGGGAAGCACTGACTAACCTAACAATGCAGTCTGCTACTTCAGCTCCTGAAAATTCATCAGCTGTGCTTAAGTTCTATAGCGTCGTAAGAGCAGAGTTCACAGAATTTCCAAATGTTTACATGATGATGCAATGCACTCCTGACATTTTATCTAGTGAATGCAACAAATGTCTTAGCCTGTGTGTGTTGAACTTTCAAAACAATAATTGGGGAGCTCAGGGAGGTGCGGGTAGGCTTCCAAGCTGTTATTTTCGGTTGGAATTTTATCCATTTGTTGGATCTTCAGAGAATATGACAAGAGTTTCTATGATTAATCGAGCTTCTACTCTTCCTCAAGAAGATACAAAGTTAAAACCTGGATATGACAAGAAAGGTAAATTATCTTGTTAGTCAAAAAATCTTCTTTGGTTGGTTGCAAAATTGATGGATTAATATTTTCTTTTTGCAGGAAAAAAGATTCGGAATGGAACTATCGTGATAATTGTGGTTCCTACGGTTATAAGTCTCTTTGTATTTGTTGGTCTCATCATCATCTTTGGTCAGAGGAGAAAGTTCTACATCAAAGGTAAGTTCTTTGCTTGTTGCTTCAGTGAAGTTTAATTGTTTTAAATATTTGTTATATTATGTTGACATGTTTTCAGAATGCTCTGATTCTGAGGAGCAATCTATGTTGCGGTATGGTATGCGCATGATACTCTCTGCAACCAATGACTTTTCGCCTGAAAATAAACTTGGTCGAGGTGGATTTGGAACTGTCTACAAGGTTATAACTTATAACATTTAGAAACTAATAAGTAAATAAGTCTTGTCAAATAGGGGTCAATAATTTTATTGCGATATGACTGGTTTCAGGGGATTTTACCGAACGGGCAAGAGATAGCTGTGAAACGATTAGTAAGTGGTTCAGGACAAGGAAGTACAGAGTTCAAAAATGAGGTTTCGCTCTTGAGAAGACTCGAACATAAGAACTTGGTTAAGCTTCTTGGATTCTGCAGTGAAGGAAATGAAAAGATTCTTGTTTACGAGCTAGTGCCGAATTCTAGTCTTGATCATTTTATCTTTGGTGAGTTCTTATGAGACGCTGCAATTTGGTTACAATACATTTATTTACGTGCTAGACGCCGAATTCTACTTTTTATTTTTAGCAAGAGAGTGTTTTCTTTGAAATCGTAGATGAAGAGAAGCGTGCGCTTCTTACATGGGAGGTGAGGCGCAAAATTATAGAAGGCATCGCTAGAGGTCTACTTTATCTCCATGAAGATTCTCAGCTGAAGATTATTCACCGTGACTTGAAGGCAAGCAACATCCTTTTAGATGCAGAGCTGAACCCTAAAATTGCAGACTTTGGGACTGCGAGGATGTTTGACACTGATGAGACTCGAGCTGAAACAAGACGAATTGCTGGAACTCGGTAAGAATAAATCAATCAATCAACCTTGAAGAAACCTATAAATGTTCAATATATGGCTCCTGAATACCTGAAACATGGGAAAATTTCAGCTAAATCTGACGTTTTCAGCTTTGGTGTTATGCTTCTAGAGATGATAAGTGGTAAACGAAACAATAGCTTCGTAGGAGAAGGACTTGCAGCTTTTGTAAGCTTGACATATCTTGGTTCACTTCTTTTACTTCTAACATACGTACAGAAAGTAAGAACATGTCTTTACTGGTTCAGGCATGGAAGAGATGGGTTGAAGGAAAGCCTGACATTGTAATTGATCCTTTACTGATGAAAACCCCAAGAAACGAGATCATCAAGTTGGTCCAGATTGGTTTATTGTGCGCCCAAGAGAATGCAGCAAAGAGACCAACCATGAGCTCTGTTATACTATGGCTTGGCAGTGAAACTGTCACCATCCCTTTACCTAGGGCTCCTGCTTTCACTGGGAATCAATCCCAATCTGATAATAGTGAAATTTCAATGAGTAATAACATCTTCACGGAGTTGAGTTGCCGTTGAGTTATAAATAAGTTGATCATTAGGTGTCCTGCAACTGTGTTGCTACAAAGATCCAATAAACTTATTGTTTTCGTAAGATGATACTAGAGCTTGACTACCATAGTCGTGCAGGTTTGGTTTTGGTCTTTTATAAATTGTTTAGTGATATTTTTAAACACATAGATTATTTAAATATTTTTAGATTCATACAAATTTATCCAGATACGGAAAAATTCAAATTGAACATTGTTTGAAAATTTTAATACCCGAACATAGTTTAATTTTAAAATCTCAAAATCCGATACTCCTAAAATTGATCTGTAACATATTCTTAAATGTCTATGTCTAACTGATTATGTAAACAAATAAAATAATTTTGTTAACCAGTTTGAATTTTTATCAATAATAGAGCAATACTGAAGTAGTTTGGAAGAGTTTCTTTTACGTAATAAACACTTAAATGAACATGTTAGAAATTGTCGAAAATAAAATGAAAATCTGTAAAAATCTACTTAAAATTATGTAAATATTATTTTGTACTTTGATTTTAATAGAATAGATCGGCCATGATCGGTTTTTGCATCCACACGTTGCATATGGATGCAAATGCTCTCTGGATGTAAAAACACTTTAAAATATGATTTTAGATGCTGCATCTGTATGTATAATCTCCAGCATCTAGAAATTCCAGATATCTAGGATGCGAAAATATATGTATTATGCCGCTGCTGGTCAGTAGTACTAAATTCAGTTCTCAACACTTTTCCGTGGATTTGACGTATCTAGGTTACAAAGCAAGGAGCTAAAAGCCCTAAAACTTTGTTATCGTATTCTATGTGATTGTGAATCAATCCTTCAGACGACTTCTTCGTATATATAGAAGATAGAGTCGGTTACTCTTTTCTTACCAATGTTTTAATATAAATTTAAGTTTAGTTAAACATAAAATTAAAATAACTAAACATTTTGATTAATTTAGCATTATATATATTTAAGAAATTATATTTTTAAATTATAATTTTAGATAGATTTTCATTTGTTTCTTTAAAAATGATATGAAATTTTTATAATTATAAAAAATAAAATTTAATAGAATTTCTAAATTTAAGATTTATAGATATAAATAGGAAACAAATGGTGTTATGATTAAAAGTTATATATTTTAAAAGAAAGTGTATAAAAATTTGAAAATCTTGTTTTAAAAATTGTATGATTATATAAATAAACTAAATGATATTTCAAAATTTATAAAATATATTATACTTATTATATTATTTAATATCATATTCAAATATATTTATTTACGATGGTTATGAGTTATTTCCATAGTTTAACAAGTTTACAAAAAAAATTGAAATCAACATTAAATATAATTGTAATATAATATTTTGCTATTAGTCATATTACCAATTCTAATATGCTATGTCATTTTTAAGGAAAGTGGTTATAAAATGATATGTGTCAAATCACTTCTTAAATAATGTTTAAAAATTGATATCAAATAATGTCTAAGAATTGACAATTATGAGGGGCAAATCCAAAAAATAATCTAACATGGGCACAATATAATAGGGTATGTTCCTTGAGAATTGATCTCCAAGGACTCCTCAACGAAGGAGACTTGGTTCATCAATCTACAAAGCATATAGGTAAATTTGATGGAACCAAGATGTATAAAGTTCTTCACTGTGATGGCCTATTGTTATGCGTCGATAAAAACTGCAACAACATTGTGGTGTGGAACCCGTATCTGAGTCAAACCAGATGTATTCCAACGAGAAGTGGTTTCGGATTATATGACCGTAACCACAAAATCTTAAGGGTTTTGCGTGACAAATTTATATGTTTCGCATTGTAATATTGTATGATTTGAAGTATAACTCACGGAGGGTTCTTGATATCGAACCATACTTTAATCTAGATATTTGGGAAAGTGGAGTGTCTTTGAAGGAAACACCTACTTTGTTGCTCAACATAACGCAGTAGACGTTTTACTCTGTTTTGATTTTTTTTTTTGAATTATACAGAGATATCCTGGCTCCACATAAGTGGTCCAGACTAGTCACGTGTTGCCACATGTCGGTCCTCTGTCTCTGGCGATGCCGAAATGTTAATTCTCCCGTGGTTGGGATTCGAACCTAGACGGCGGAACTCACAGCTGTGAACCCTTTACCAACTGAGCTAGAAGGCCCGGTTTACTCTGTTTTGATTTAACGACAGAGAGATTTCGTCCGCTTCTGCAGTTTCCAAAAGAAGCAGAATACGTGGTTCTATCTTGTGTTAGAGATGAGAAGCTCGCTATATTATATCAATTTGAGAAGACAATGGAGATTTGGATCACAACTAAGATTGAGCACGATGATGTATCTTGGAGCATGTTTTCGAAAGTGGAGACGACACCGCTCAATGGTTTTCCCGATGACTTTAGTAATGACTCTGACACTGAGAGCTTCTTCATTGACGAGGAGAAGAAAGTCGTTGTGGTTTCTGGTGTATGCGAAAGATGAACCAACCAAGGACGAAACATGTTACTCTCAAACGTCTCACATCATTGGACAAGATTGATACCTAAAATCTACAGCATGTCCAAAGTATAGAGTTGAAGAAGCACTTGTGTTCTCTTATGTTCCAAGTTTAGTGCAAGTAGGAATCAACCAATGGAGCAAGAGGAAACACAAAGATCGCTTTTATCAAAGGAAAAGAAAGAAAACATAAGGGGGCAAGTTTATGTGTATTATTTTAGTTCTTTTATGTTGTTTCTATTGATTTCCATGTCGTTTTAAGCAGAACTACTGATGGTCTAGCATTTTGCTATTTATCATCTACATTCAGAATAATAAAAAATCAAACTTTCATATCCCCTTGTGTGGCTAGCCAAATCATACATGCTTCATAGCCTCTGTTCTCATTCGATCGTAGAGAAAGAATTCGATTCCTCACTTGCCTGTCGAGTTTTCTGTTCTCATTGCGTTGAAGCTAGGTAGAAGCTTGTCTGAACTAAGAGATCTCCCGAACAAATCTAAAATCTCTCAGGTTAAGCTTTTCTAGGTTTTATTAGAGATAATTTCCATTGATTTGTATAGACCAATTCATTTATTTATGTCAATAAATTTATCTTCTCTATTAAAATCACTTCCATTTAAATTAATAAACAAAATTTCATTCACCGTTTAAAATGCCTAAAAATCATTCACCTTTTAAAAGTATTAAAATTTGTAAATTATGCAGTAATTTTTACAAAAAAGTAAAATTATTGATATATGTTAAATTTTTATATTTAGAACTATATATTATTTATTTTTAAAATGATAATAATATATTATCTAAAAATGATTATATACAAAATATAGATAAAACTTGAAATCTAGTTTCACTTTTACAAAAGATAATCTAAACCGATTGGTATTGAAATTTCACACCCAAAAAAACGAACAGAAGATTTGAAGTTTAAAACCATTATTCATTATTACGGTTAAAAATATACACACTATATATTTAATTTGATCTAATTTAATGAAAAAGAAAAATTATTTACTTAGATTAGGAACCAAATCGAACCGAGCTGAAATTAATCGGTCACAAATATTACCCAACTGAACCGAATTCTCTGAATAAACATGTTCATAATATCTTACTCTATCCAACACAACACCGTAGTTTTGTCTTGAATCCGGATGAGGTTAACTTGTGTCCCAAGAAAATTGTACAACATGAAACTCTCAGGAGATAGATCAACTGGACGATTCACCGAGGATGTAAGACCGTAATCGATACCTCGTCCACTGAAAACTTAGAATCTTTAGACTTATTCATGTATCTTTCTGAAGGTCTCACCAAGAGAGGAAGAGTGACGAAAGCAGCTTCAGTAGGGTTAGGAATTGCAAAGGTACCGTCTCTTGCAAGCCAAACTATTACAGAGTTCATGGTTGGTCTCTTTGCTGCGTTCTCTTGAACACACAACAAACCTATCTGAATCAACTTTACGATCTCGTTAATCGGATGCTCGCTTAAGTAAGGGTCGATTATACTCGCAGGCTCTCCTTCGACCCATCTCTTCCATGCCTGAATCAAAAGAAAATATTCTTCTTACACGTTTGTTTACAGAAGGTGTAAAGATAAATAAGAAACAAAATGTGTTTTCTTACAAAAGCTGGAAGTCCCTCTGCTTCGAAGTTCTTGTTTCTTTCACCACTTATCATCTCCAAAAGCATAACACCGAAGCTGTAAACATCAGATTTTGCTGAGAATTGTCCGTGTTTTACGTACTCTGGAGCCATATATCCACTGCAAGAACCAAACTCACATTATTGGTGATACTAATTTCAAGAATCTGTAAACTTTTATGCAAAACAAAAACAGAGGATCTATGTCTAGTCTAAGAGATTCTGTTAAAAAAAACAGAGCATCCCTGTCTGAAACAGAGCATCCAATTCTAAAACATAGCATGTAAGTCTGAAACAGAACACACTTACTAGGTTCCAACTACTCTGCTTGTCTCCCCTCGAGTTTCGTCCATGTTAAACAACCTGGCCATCCCAAAGTCTGCAACTTTAGGGTTCATCTCAGCGTCTAAGAGAATGTTACTCGCCTTTAAGTCTCGATGAATAATCCTCAATTGAGAATCTTCATGGAGATAAAGAAGCCCTCTTGCAACTCCTTCTATGATTCTACACCTCACATCCCAAGTAAGTAGCCAACGTTTGTCTTCATCTAAAGATTTACAAACAGAAAAAGAGATTTATTTTCCTCTAGTCTGATAAAAGTTTTGAAATGAAAATACATTACAATTGGTCGTCCGAATGCTTACCGAATATAAAGTGATCAAGACTTGAATTAGGGACATGCTCATAAACAAGAATCTCTTCATCTCCTTCATTGCAAAAGCCAAGAAGCTTAACTAGATTCCTATGTTGGAGTCTTGTTAAGAGTAAAACCTCATTCTTAAACTCTAAGTCTCCTTGTCCTGACCCTCCAGCTAATCTCTTTACAGCTATCTCTTGTCCACTCGGTAAAATCCCCTGAAACCAGTATGAGATCATCTTGAATCCATATAAAGATTCGTAAATATTTATAAGTTCTTATGAAAGTTCTTACCTTGTAGACAGATCCAAATCCACCTTGTCCAAGTTTATTTTCCTCTGAGAACTCATCGGTTGCGATTAAGATCATGCCGAGATCAAATCTTAACATAGATTGACCGTCCGAATCAGAGTTTTCTGTACATACATAAACACATCTTTCCTTCATTACAGAACTCCAAAACATCTACTCAAAAGCAATTAAAGTAAACTCACTGTTGATACCAGCATAAATCCTCCTCCGCATCTGGCGATAAGCAATCACAAAAGCAACAAACACGAAGATGTTAATGACTGTAGGAACGACAGCAACCACAATGCTCCACGGTTGAATACTTCTTCCTGAAAAGTCCCCAAGCAGTTAAGTTTTTTGCAAGTTAATTCAGCATAAAAATAATTATTTTAGTTTTTCCTCTATTTTTTTAATACTTTAACATTTTAGAGAATTTTTTTTTCCAAATTAGATAGATGACGTTTTTAAATTTTTATATTATATAACTTTTTATTATGTAATTTGTTTATCATTGATGGAATTGTGGAATGATGTAATATAAATAACTAATGATATTTTATAAAAGTTCTTATTCTTGGAGTACCTTGCTTGGTCTGGGCATCTTCTTGAAAAGGTTGAGGAGGTCGAGGAGGCGCGGAAACTCTTATTAGATTTTCAAATGCTCCTACGAAAGAGTATAAGTCCCATCTGAAATAGCAACTAGGAACTGCAATCGTGCTCCCAACTCTTCCCCAGTACTCTTCTAGATTATACCTAACAATCTCTCCCAAACAATATCTACAGTCACCTGAAGATAAATCAGGTGTGCATTGCATCAACATATAAACCTCAGGGAAGTCAGTAAACTCTGCACTTGAGACTCCATAGTACTTCAATGCTGAAGACTCATCAGCCGTGGATGCAACCTTGATTGTTCGATTCGCCATGTCACTAAACTCTTCGGTGAAACGGGTCAGATTTGTAGAGGGAAGACTCGAGTGAGGAATATTTTGGAGTGGCTCAAGCTTTAGTTTTCCATACGTAGATAGATTTGAGTAACGTACCAGACAAGAAACGTTTGCATCGTTTTCAGCATCCCAGTGATACGCTTCAGCTTTGCCTTGGCACTGTGTTAACAGGTTCCTACTTACTCTGTCGACGCAGCGACGACAATACTGATCCTCGTAGTGTTTTCGACAGAGAGCGAGAGCGTAGACTCCGCCTAGCGAAGCGTTGTAGAAACCGCGTTTTGTAATAACGTTTGAGGCAAGAGAAGGCAAGAGGGTGTTTAGATTGTCGCCAAAGGTTGTGTTTGGAGAAAAGGTTTCGTCGCCGCAGAGGAAGTAAGTGTGAACGCCATTGATGGTCAAGAGAAAGACGAGGAGAAAATTAAGATTATGAATGAGAACTGACTTTTCCATCTGTGTAAACAATTCACGTTTGATTATTAGTGCACTTAGGTTGTCTTTAAATAATAAGAGGTGTTGATTTGTAAATTTTCTTTGAAATTAAACAAGAGTAGATGAAGGAATAGACGTTTCTACTGTCATATCGTTTTCAGCAGTGAAAAAAACTTTAGAAATATTGACTTTCTGTATAGTGACGTAAGGAGCAAGGAAGATACTTTTCTCCATTGTGAACAGAGATAGTCAAGGGCCGACGTGATTCAGTGATTCATATATGGTCAAATGATGAGTAAGATGGAACTCAAATCAAAAGACCATAACATGGTTCCCGAAACGGATTCATTAGAAATCTTTCAATTGCAATTGCTTGTAAGACTGGAAGCATACAATGAAGCTGAAAAATAAATGGTATGAAAGGAATATAATATTTTGAATATTTTTCACGAGAAAACTAATATTCCTCTATTTCAATTTAATTTCCATTAAATAATAGAATTTTTGTTTCAAAACAAGCGTCTTTTTAGTTTTAGAAATTGCAACGCAAAATTTACTGATAATATTTTTCTGTCTATTTTTCTATTGGTTAAAATATAGTTAGATATATTAGTTATATTGGTAGTAATGTTTTTATTTTGAAAATATGCAAAACTAAATATTTTTTAAATATGTGTCCATAAAGCTAAAACGACAATTAAAATTTAAGGAAAATGATAAATAGATGATGAGGTCAGAATGTTAGGTATTGTTATTGTCATTAACTGAATGAATACTTTCAAAATTAATAATATTGACTAGTTTCCAGATATTTTCTTTCGGTCAAACTATTTTCCGATATTTATTGGGTTTGACCGGTTATTATCATATAAACAGCAAAATAAAAATACTCCATCCGTTTCATAATAGATGATGTTTTAGAAGGATAGTTTTGTTTCAAATTAGATGAAGTTTTGAGATTTTAAGGTTACTTTAACTTTATTGGAAACTGTTCAACCAATTAGATTTCACAGTCTTTTTTATTATTGGCTAATTGATTTTGAATTATATCTTTAAAATATCTTTTTATTAAAGAAATATAATTTTCTTAATCTTTGTGCATTAAGGTAAAACATCAAGTATTATGAAACAGAGGGAGTATAACAAAATAACAATATAACAAAATACATAATAACAAAACTAACTGAATAAATTTTCTATTGAAAATGAATTTTGGAAAACTATAGTCGTGTTTTACCTTTTTTAGATGTATAAAGTGAAAATGAGACGAATATCATTAATATTTTGTACTCGTGTAACCCTTTTGTAATTTGAATATCTATAATCGGATGTAGTCAGTTCAATGTCTATGTCGATTCTTTTTTTTTTGAATATGTTATATATTTCCACATTATTTATATATTTTATAACAATTAAGTTAAATGAGTTTCAAAAAAGAAAAAGTTAGAGGTCAGCATTTTTAACTATCTTAAATCATAGGAGTCTAATATAAACCGACTGGTATTGAAATTTCACATAAAAGTAACTAACAATCCAAATTAAACACACATTATTGTTGATAAAAAGTTACACAAGATAAATCTAATTCAATGTAACTTATATAGGGAAGATAGTTAATACTATTAAAACAGGAATATCTATTGTTATAGGTGTGATCCTGTAAGATTTGTATTGTGAAAGCTTGACTTTATTGATGTTTACAGCTCTCTATTTATACAAGGAATGATCCTAAGATAAAGCCAAGACAAGCTTATCTAAACTTATAATTATCTACAAGATAAATACAAAGATAAACACAAAGTTATCTTGATCAAGGCTATCGTAGATAATGATATGTCATTATCCTAATATCCCCCCTCAAGACGGAGCACGTGTAGTGAGACCGATCTTGGTGAAGAGGAGTTGAAACCTGTTCCTTGTAAGTGGTTTAGTCAGTCCATCAGCCAACTGATCCTTCGAAGAAACATGGGAGACACGCAGAGTGCCCTTCTGAACTTGCTCACGAATGAAATGAAAGTCAAGAGCAAGATGCTTCATGCGTGAGTGAAAAACAGGGTTAGCACTAAGATAGGTAGCACCAACATTGTCACAATAGATTGTAGGAGTTGAAGGAACTGGAATGTGAAGCTCTCGAAGAAGAGAGTAAAGCCACCGAACCTCCGCAGCAGCAGCAGATACTGCCCTGTATTCCGCCTCGGTGGAAGACCGAGCAACCCCTGTTTGTTTCCTTGCAGACCACGATATGGGATGCTGACCAAAGAACACAACATATGCACCTGTTGACGTGTAATCATCCTTGTTCCCAGCCCAGTCTGCATCCGAATAGGCATGGAGAGATAGCGAGCTGTTACGAGAGAGAAAAATACCAGACGTATACGTTCCAGCCAAGTAACGAAGCACCCTCTTAGCCGCTAGCCAGTGGATGTCTGACGGTTTATGCATAAACTGAGACAGTTTATTGACTGCAAGAGCAATGTCAGGACGTGTGAGGAGAAGATACTGAAGGCTTCCAACGACATTTCTGTACTCTGAAGGGTTGTCCAAGGCAGTGCCATCACGAATAGAAAGAGAAGTGGATGCACACATAGGAGTTGCAACTGGTTTAGCATGTGTCATGTTGGTGCGATGAAGAAGATCCACTATATACTTGCGTTGTGACAGATGAATACCCTGAGACGTGCGCATGACCTCAATGCCTAGAAAGTAGCTCAAGTCATCAAGATCTTTGAGAGAGAATCGGCGAGACAGAGTGCTGATGATATCACGAATCTTGGAGAGAGAGTTGCCCGTTACGATAATATCGTCCACGTAGATAAGGATGAATATGACAACTCCACGCTCAAGCAGGAAGAACAAAGAAGCATCGGCAAATGAGTAACGAAAACCAAGACTGAGAAGAAACGTCTTCAACTCTGTATACCAGGCGCGCGGTGCTTGTTTCAAGCCATAGAGCGCCTTATTGAGTTTACACACGTGATTGGGCTTGTCCTTGTCAACGAACCCTGCAGGTTGCACCATATAAACAGCTTCATTGAGTGTACCTTGGAGGAATGCATTATTGACATCAAGTTGCTTCAAAGGCCAGTCAAATCTCGCTGCTAGACCAAGGATTACTCGTATAGAGGGTGACTTGATAACAGGACTAAAGGTCTCGTGGTAGTCAATTCCTGGGCGTTGGTGATATCCCTTGCCGACCAAGCGCGATTTGAGAGAGTGCTCAGTCCCATCTGCATTGAACTTGGTCCTGAAGAGCCACCTGTTGCCAATGAGATTTGTAGCTTCTTCTGCAGGAACCAGATCCCAAGTGTTGTTAGCCACCTGAGCATTGAACTCTGCAGTTGCTGATTTGCGCCATCGTTCATCAGCCAGTGCCTGTGTGATCGTGTGTGGTTCAATAGTCGGAGCAAGTAAGGAGGTGAGGCCATACTTAGGGTTCGGCTTGACAATGTTGTTGCGTGATCTCGTGGTCATAGGGTGTTGAGATGGTGTTGCTGTTGTAGCAGGCGGTGCCACAAATGATGTTGCAGGCTCTGCTTCAGTTGCCGTTGTTGTTGATGCAGTCTCTGTTTCAGTTGCAGGTGGTGTTGTTGCAGGTGTTGCCAGCGTAGAGGCAGGTTCTGTTCCTGGTGAAGAGTCCTCCTCCAAGAGCACCGATTGCTGACCCGTAAGGTGAATAGGCTCTACCGTAGGGACCCACGCAGTCTCATTTGTTGTTTGAGGAGAAGAACCATTGGCACTTAAAGAAACATAAGGAAATTTATTTTCAACAAAACTCACATGTCGTGAGACAAAGACTCGAGAAGTGGAGGGATCTAAACAAAAATAAGCACTTTGGGTGAGAGAGTAACCGAGAAAGACACAGGGGGTGGAACGAGGTTCAAGTTTGTTGGATGTGTACGGTCGCAGCCACGGATAACAGAGGCACCCAAAGATCTTCAGCTTCGAGTAGTTAGGAGAGTTGCCAAATAATTTTCTGTAAGGAGTGTCCATCGAGAGAACTTTTGTTGGCATCCTATTGATTAGGTATACTGCTGTAGCAAGGCCATAGGTCCAGTATTCAGTCGGAATGGAAGCATGAGTAAGAAGAGAGAGGCCTGTTTCAACAATGTGACGATGTCGCCTCTCAGAGAGACCATTGTGCTCCGGTGTATGAGGTGGTGTTGTGAGGTGTGATATGCCGTGCTGCGCAAGGAAAGACCGGAGTGCTATGTATTCACCGCCGTTGTCACTGTAGAGTGTGGTTATCTTGGTCTGAAACTGTGTCTCAACAAGTGCTTTAAATGTGATGAATGTGGCTGCGACCTGGGATTTTAGTTTCAGGGGAAAGAACCACATATATCTGGTGTAGTGATCTACCAAAAGTAAATAGTATTTGTAGCCATCAAACGAATGAACAGGCGAGGACCAAACATCTGAGAACACTATTTGTAAAGGACGAGAGGAAGTAATAGAGGTTTCATGGAATGGCAACTTATGACTCTTATTAATGGAACAAGAATTGCAATGAAAAGAATTAGAAACACGACAAGAAAAACCAGGAGAAAAACTAGAAGAGATATGCTGTAAAATCGGAAAAGCCGGGTGTCCTAGTCTGTGATGCCAGTCTAAGGACGATGAAGATACAGCAGAGAAAGCATGAGGAGTGCGTGAGTCATTGGTAGGCCATTCATAGAGATTGCCATTAGCTGGCGCGGTCAGAACCGGTGTTCCCGTTGGAAGATCCTTCACCTGAAACATGTTTGGAAAGAATTCCACAGAGGCATTGTTAGTTTTGCAGAAACGATTAACAGAGATCAGGTTCTTTTGCATAGCAGGAGCATAAAGAACATTGTTAAGATCAAAGTTTTTAGTTTGAGTTGGGAGAGAGAGTGAACCGGTGTGTGTGATGGGAAGATTGGTTCCATTCCCAATCACGATACCATCTGATCCTGTGTACGGCACATGAGAAGCCATATTGTTGAGGTCAGTTGTAATGTGATGAGAGGCTGCACTGTCCATGAGCCAAGCGTCTGGATGTTGATTGGTCATGTAGGTTGCATTGGCATGTGGTCGCCACTGAGGTTGTTGAGTGTTTTGCTGCGACTGATTGGTTGCTATCACTCGGAAAGAGGGACACCTTTGAGCACTGTGACCTTGAGTTCCACACGCCTGACACCGTCCAAGGTAGGGGCGCGGTGGTGGTCTTGGAGAGTTGTTACCTTGTCGTGGAGCAAAGGGCGGACGCCAGTTACTGTTGTTCCGATTGTTGTTGTAGTTGTTGTTAGTGTTGGCGTTGGCTCTTGTGGTGTTGTTGGCTGTGACTGGAAAAGATGGAGTTGCAGGTTGTTCACATACAATCATAGCTTCACGGTTGATTAGTTTCTCTGTGAGCTCAGAGAACGAGATCAAGTGTTCTCTTCCATTGATAGCATCTACTTCAGCTTTGTATTCTTCAGGGAGGCCCGCTAGAACCTGTTCTACCAGATCCTCCGGATCAATTGGTTTTCCCAGGAGAGCAAGTTCATCTGCTTTGGTCTTGATCAGACGCAGGTACTCACTGATTGTTTTTGTACCTTTAGTGCAACTCTTGACTTGAAATTTCAACTGTTTGATGTGGCCACGTGTTGGTGTACCAAAGATGAGGTTGAGTGTGCTCCAAACTTCGTGAGTTGTTGTGGCGCTCGCGACGAGTGGTTGAATGGGAAGAGATATAGCTCCTATGATGGCGCTATATAATAGTCTGTCCTGGCGTCTCCATGGTTGGTACGCCGGATTTGGTTCAGCAAGACCGTTGTTGATGATGACTGCTTCTGGGGTAGACTCAGTCTTCTCTAGGAAGCTGTGTAGTTCATGGCCCTCTAGGAGTGCTTGTATTTGTCTACTCCACATGAGGTAATTTGTGTTTGTTAATCGGGTAACATTAGACATGTTGACGGCGAGCAGTGAATTCGCCGGGTTTGCAGGATCATAGACTGCGGTGCGTACAGCAGTGGCAGTTGTGAGAGAGCTGTTGTTTTCAGCCATTGTTGATGTGTTTGTGTTTTGCGTAAAAGAGAGATTAAACAAGTTGGATCGAGAAAAGCTCTGATACCATGTAAGATTTGTATTGTGAAAGCTTGACTTTATTGATGTTTACAGCTCTCTATTTATACAAGGAATGATCCTAAGATAAAGCCAAGACAAGCTTATCTAAACTTATAATTATCTACAAGATAAATACAAAGATAAACACAAAGTTATCTTGATCAAGGCTATCGTAGATAATGATATGTCATTATCCTAATAGATCCAACTATTTTAATACAATTAATAAAATATCTTATAAAAGAAATATAATTCAAAAAAACACAAATATGATTAAAACACAAATATAAAAATTAATTGTATAAAAAAATATAAAACAAAAAACAACTACTTATGTTCAAAAAAGAGTGATACTAACTATTTAGACTAATAACCGAACTACACCTAACTGAAATAAATTGGTGACAAAATATTACCAAAACTGAACAGAACTTTCATATGTCTTTTTTTTTTGGTAAAATTTTTCATATATCTTAAGCTATCCTAACACGTTATTTATGTCTTGAATGCTGATGAGGTTAATTCGTCTCCATGAAACTATGGTCCGACCGGTGACCATTCCGGAAACAAGAGGAACAAATAGAAAATGAATTTTAAGGAATAAAATAACAGGTACGAAAAGAAACGGTTATTCCTTTTCAAATTTAACAAAGAATACTCTTGTTCTTTATTTTTCTATAAAAAAAAGAATAAGAAGGAATGAGAAATATTTTCTTTGTGAATGGTAATATTTTTTTAAGAATTTTAAGAAATGTATTATTTCTCGTCGTTCCTTTGTCACCATCTCAAGATATAGGTTAAAGTGGAAGATTCACCGAAGATACAACACACTAACCGAAACCTCGTCCACTGAAAACTTAGAATCTTTGTCTTCAAACTTATTCATGGATCTTTTCACTGAGAGAAGAGTGACGAAAGCAGCTTCTGTAGGTTTAGGAATTGTCAAATTACTGTCTCTTGCAAGCCGAACTATTACAGACTTCATGGTTGGTCTCTTTGCTGCATTCTCTTGAACACACAACAAACCAATCTGAATCAAATTTATGATCTCGTTGATCGGATGTGTCTTTTTTTGAAAATTGGCTTTGAAATTAAAGAGCAAAAGAAACATGTTTACAAGTCCATTAGGGACTTAAGTACAAAAACCCATAGTGAAACTAACACATTAGAATTTTTCCAAACCCAAAGCCCAATTCATCAAGAAAGAAAGACGACGAGAAGCTTCGATCTCTCATCAGTAAAGGAGGAGAGAAGCAGCGATGAAACCAGAGGAAGAGATAGAGCTTCATGCAAGGCGAATCCATGTCTGCATCATGCTTGAGCAGAGCTTTGGATTCGATTCCCTGAAGCTCTGAATCCTATTCCTGATTTGAAGATCAACAGACCGAAAGAGGAGATCATTCGATCGGAAGGTGTTGGAGTGCAGACTGGTGTTTCTCTCATTCCATATCCAGTAAATCGTTGATTGCCAAGCTAGGAGGGAGAGAAATCGATGAGGCCTTGAACTGCAGTGAGCAGGTAAAGCGATCATCTGCTGGATCGAGTCAGGCCAGGTGTGTGTGGGATTGAGAGAGCAAAGGCGGGTGATATTCATCCACAGGTTGTAGGCGAAATCGCACTCAAAGTAGAGATGATTGCGAGACTCCGGTGACCTGTTGCAAAGTAAGCAAGGCGCATGGACATGAAGACCCCATCGAAAAAGACGATCCCTATTTGGGCATCTGTCCAGAACGACTAGCCACGTACGGAAGTTGTGTCTTGGTATCCCATAAGAAGTCCACACCACGTTCGCCCAATCAACTTCATCGTGTTGTTCTCGGAGGTAATGGTAGACCTCACCTGTGGAGTATCGGTTTGAGATCTTTCCTTTTATTTCCCATTCAAAGTAGTCTGGTTCTTCAGTGAGATTAACTGTATTCAGGTGTGCTTGCAGTTGTAGCTGAGGATCGGAGTGAGCAGGAGGGAGACGCCACGAGCCATTCTTATATAGAGAAGCCACCGTTGCTTGTCGTGGAATGCCAAGCCTGGATGAGCTTGCATCCAACAGAGTTTCAATACTGCCAAGAGGTGACCAGTTATCGAACCAGAACCTTGCCGATAGTTCATTTTCAAGCCGTAGTTTTACCAGTGGAAAGACAACATCTTTTAGTTTGAGGATCTTGTTCGTGAGCCACGAGAAAGAAGCTTTTGGCTTAGTAGTCCAGTAATTATGAATCGACCCCTTGAGCACTTCCTCAATAATTTGAGCCACCCACAACGAACCTAACCTAAAGAAGAGGAGCCACACTAGCTTCAGACAGCATGCTCTGTTCCATGTCTGAAGGTCTTTCACACCGAGTCCGCCTTGCTGTGTAGTAGGTATCACCGTTTCCCAAAATACTCTCGCCGTGTTATGGCTTTCAATATCACCCTTCCAAAGAAAAATACTGGAGAGAGAATTTATTCGAGTAATACACGCCTTGGGAGGGATGAAAGCCGAGCACCAGAAGATAGTAATGTCTGCTATTACCGTTTTTATCAGTAGAAAAGTTTTGTGTATTTTTTTTTGGTCGAGCTATTTCATTAAACCCAAGTTGACAAAGGTGTACAAATGGTTTTGTTTCTGAAGCCATATCTTTAATATTTACAACAAATCAAACCCATTAGTCGATAAGGATAAGGATCGTAATGGGTAGTTAGACCAAAACTAAAATAATTTAGATGCAGTTATCTAGAAAGTAGTTACTTAATATATCTGGATGATTATGCATTTATAAAATAAATTGGATTGAACTAATATCAATTGGACATATTTCTAATTTAATAGTATTTGATATTATCAAGGACATCAGTACTGAAGGCATATCAATGACACCAACACCAGTACGTTAACACCAACATATAACACACTGATCACACAAACTCCAACTAACAATCAGTTCCGTTACAAATATCGTCAACATCACACTCCATAAAATACACCACGTCACACCGTGTAACATCAACCGACACCACAAACACAATGAAATCTGTCTCTTTATTATTTTAAGGTCTTCTTTTGTCGTAAGCCACATATTTTTTTATATATCAAACCAGAACTTGTTCTCTAGATTTCCAAATACGCTCTAAGCAAAAATGAAAAATACAATGACATACTTCCTCTTTCAAACAAAATCCTTTTCGATTAATGGAAAGTGTTAATTTGTCAACTATCCCACACACATCACAATAGAGAAACTCCAACATAGCTCCAGCTTCTTCAGCAACACGCATATACACCCTAAAGAAACTACATCTTCAAACTAACTTCATAAGCCTGCATCGTAGTCGTTTAGTAATTATACCTCACATGTACGTTATACATCAAACTGAAACCTATTAAGAATTCCTCCTAAGTACTGTATACATTCAAGTCCATGCATAAAAACATGAACGTTCTCTTTACGGTGGACAAAGAAAAAGATGGCGGAAGACCATATCTTATTCATTTTCTTATGTTATTCAACAAAATTGATAAAGCGAAAGTGTTCACTGATTTATGGAAATTTGCATGTGTTTCTTTCTAAATTGACTTAAAACCAATACTTTAAATCTGCACTCTTCCTCGAAATTTCGTGTGGGCATTTTTTTCCATCTTTGTAAATCAACCAATACACATTTTCTCAGTCTTTGGAAGTCAAGCAATACACATTTTCTCATCTCACCATTATAAGAATAACAAAGGTCTAAAATTGATTCCTTCTTAACAATAAAGAAGAAGTACAAGAAAAACAAAAGTTATCTTACATTAAAAATGGTGAAATGTTCTTCTTTGATTACCGCTCTCACTTCTTTTCTTCTTCTTGTCCTTCAAGACCTCGAAAAAGTTCACGCCCTCGGGTGTTATGGAAGCCTCTTAAACGGTAACAGAACCTACTTTCAGAATCGTTACAGTCTCTTCTCTACCCTTGCTTCAAAGGTCGTCGCCAACGGTGGATTCTACAACGCCTCACTCGGCAAGAATCCCAACAGAGTTCACGCTCTTGTCCTCTGCGCAAGAGGCTACGAGCAACAAGCTTGTATCAGTTGTGTCGAAAAAGTGACTCAGGAGATACAATCCGGTTGCTCAAACCAAATGAATTCGTTCAATTGGGACAATGACGATGGAGACCATGTTTCTTGTCTTGTACGTTCCTCAAACCAGTCAACTTTCAAGAACTTCCAGCTTGTACCTGCTGTCATATACCCAAGTCCACTTAGTATCGAGCCGTCCAAGGACTTGACCCTTTTCAGTAAACAGTGGGAAGCAATGGTTAATCGGACAGTCCAGGCTGCCATGGAAGCTGAAACTTCCTCAATACTTAAGTACTATAGTGCTGTAGAAGCCGAGTTCACGGAGTTTCCAAGTGTATACATGCTGATGCAATGCACACCCGACATAACTTCTCAAGAGTGCAAGATATGTTTGGAAAAAAGCGGGACATATTTTAAAAAACAGTTTTGGGGACGACAAGGAGGCGAGGTTAGTCGTCCGAGCTGTGTTTTCAGATGGGATCTATATGCTTTCCATGGTGCTTTTGATAATATAACAAGAGTTCCTTTACTTCCTGGAGGTCAGACTCAGAGTCAGGCTCATCCACCTTCAAAGGAAAGTTCTATAAAAGACAAGAAAGGTAAAACAAATGAGACAGAGCATTTCACAATCTGTAAAACTATCAGATTGGGACAAAAGAAACTGGTTATAATTTGCAGGAAGGAGCATTGGGAATGGTGGAATCGTCTCGATAGTTGTTCCTGCTTTGGTTAACATGTTAGTGTTTGTTGGCCTCATCAAACTCTATGCTCGGAGGAGACAATTCAACAACATAATCAATGGCAATGGTATGTACCATGTTTGTTGCATCAATCAATCTTACCATGTAGAGGGTAAGAGGCTCAAACAAAAACAATATTAGTATCATAATCTAATTTATCTGAAATTTTTATTTTAATCTTGAAAATCAGTTGAAAATATTAGACACAAAGTGTCCCACATCATATATATAAGGTAGATGAGCCACTCCACTAATGTTCTAAAGAGCTTTTCAAAAGCTTTTCTTTGAGAACTCTTATCATATTCTTTTTTTTTTAATGAAAACTATTATATTCCCTTTCTTCACTTGTTAGTTTGATTTTGTTCGGTGAGAACACTTCATGAAACTCCCCAATGCAAACGCCCTAAAACTTGTTTCGTTTTTAGTTGGTACTGCAGAGTACTCTGATGGTCAACTTATGTTACGGTTTGATCTTGGAATGATCTTAATGGCAACCAATGGCTTCTCGTCAGAGAATACGCTTGGCCAAGGTGGATTTGGTACGGTCTATAAGGTAGTAATAACTCTTTGCTTTCCTAATTATGAGTTCTCTATCAAATCTTGGTCTTAGATAAATCTTGAGAAATGGTTTCAGGGGACATTACCAAATGGCCAAGAGATAGCTGTGAAGAGATTAACAAAAGGTTCAGGGCAAGGAGATATGGAGTTTAAGAATGAGGTTTCGCTCTTGACAAGACTCCAACATAAGAACTTGGTTAAGCTTCTTGGGTTCTGTAATGAAGGGGACGAAGAGGTTCTTGTCTATGAGTTTGTCCCCAACTCAAGTCTTGATCACTTTATCTTTGGTGAGCTTTAAAAAGACAGCCGCCATTCTGGATAGTTATAGAAAAATCGAGCAAACAATATGTCTTTGAACTCCGCAGATGAAGAGAAGCGTTCGTTTCTTACATGGGAGGTGAGGTGCAAAATTATAGAAGGCATTGCTAGAGGCCTTCTTTATCTCCATGAAGATTCTCAGCTGAAGATTATTCATAGAGACTTGAAGGCAAGCAACATACTTTTAGATGCTGAGATGAATCCCAAGGTTGCAGACTTTGGGACAGCTAGATTGTTCCACACTGACGAGACTCGAGCGGAAACAAGACGAATAGCTGGTACACGGTAAGAACATATTAATTAACCTTGAAAATTAAAAAAAAATATGCTCACAGTTAATTAACGCTATAAGTTGAATATATGTAGTGGATATATGGCTCCCGAATACGTTAATCATGGGCAAATCTCAGCTAAATCTGATGTATATAGCTTTGGTGTTATGCTTCTAGAGATGGTAAGTGGTAAAAGAAACAAGAGCTTTGAAGGAGAAGGAGTTGCAGCTTTTGTAAGTTTCTACACATACCAGTCTTTTTGGTTTGTATATTCTAACATATGTAGAGAAAGTAAGAACATATATTTTCGCTTGTGTCGTTTAGGCATGGAAGAGATGGGTTGAAGGAAGGCCTGAAATTATAATTGATCCTTTCTTGGTAGAGAATCCGAGTAACGAGATCATTAAGTTGATCAAGATTGGTTTGTTGTGTGTTCAAGAGAATGCAACAAAGAGACCAACCATGAGCTTAGTAATAGTTTGGCTTGGCAGTGAGAGTCCTATTACTATTCCATTACCTACGGTTTCTGCTTTCACAAGTAATCAATCCCAATCTGAAGATGGTATGATGTCAATGAGCAATGCCTTCACGGAGTTGAGTTTTCGTTGAGTTTAACATTTATTAATCAATATGTTGGTTGTAGGGTAATACCAACTATTCTTAATGTATTGAATTGAAAAAGAGAGCAGTAGTTAATGTATTGAATTGAAAAAGAGAGTAGTAATAAGAGAGTAGTAAAAAGGGACTAAAAAGTAGTAGATATACAATTGTTAAATTTGAGATTGGTCGGCTTAAATAAGAACAACAAAATTAGATTGTGGGTTATTTGAAAGGCATTTTTATTGATCAGATGAGAAAGATTACAATATATTTGAAAGGCGTTTGGATGAATTGTGACAAGTATATTTGTCATTCACTCGGCGAAGATTACACGTAAAACCTATTTGATAGTTTTCAAATATGTAAAAATGTACGTAAAACTTTTAAAATGTATACATTTATGTGTAGATTTTGTATAGAAATCATGATATAACTCTACAAATTATTTGTTAGTATTTTTTATTAAAATTGCATCTTAATTACTATTACCATAAAAAGTTCTATATTTTTTTGGGACAACAAAATCTCTTCGCACGGCTCTGAACTTAGTTACAACTAAATTTTTACAGTCATATTCGAACCAATCATCACCACAGCATATCATTTTGTACTTGATATATATCATTTTGTATTTGATATCTCAAAAAAATTCTACACCCATCCAATGTCTCAATATACTAACTACTTTCTATATGAAAAAAGGCACCAATTGATCAAACTCTTAAATCATTTGAAGCAAAAATATATATAAAGAAATAGTCCGCACTCAGCTGCAGCAGTGAAATTAGGTATGGTCTTCCATGAAGGTCTCACATCAGGCTGTTTCCTTTTTGATGCATGAACCTATCTATCACATTAAATAATACATTCTTTTCCCAAAGCCTTAGCCAAACTGCTGAACTTTGGTTAATCAACTCCGATGTACCCTCCAAAGACAATTTCCTACAATTTCAATATTTATATAAATGTTTTTAGGCTATTTCGTTAATGTGATTCTAGCGAAAAGAAGACAAACTAGAAAATATGTTACTTCATATTTAATAAAAAGAACATATAAAAAAGTCTGTAAGCAAATTAAAGCATCTAAATTTTGTTTATCTATCTAACTCCACAAAACAAAATATGCATGTCTTCAACTAACATGATAACTTTTTATTATCAGTAGAGGTTTGGAACTAATTGATTGAACCTGTCGTTGTTGTGGGGAGCCAAAAATATTTCTAAAGCCACAAAGTTCAACAAATTTTTTTTTTTGTGAAACCCATAGCTTAGTTTCCTAAATTCTACATTAAAAAAAAAACTGAAAACACAGTCTCAACCAGTCAGATCCTAAATTCATATTTTCATCCAAATCTGGAACTAGTTTTTTGAAATTCTAGTATTAAAATATCATTACACTACTATAGGCCACAAATGAAACATTATTGGGAACCTATTAAAAGTTTATCTATAAAATATTTAGCAAAAAAAAAAAAAAAAAAAAAAAAAAAAAAAAAGTTTATCTATAAAATGGTTTCGCAAAAATAACTGCATCATGTCATGTTACATTAATAGATCCAGTACGGTATAATAAAATAAACCAGTTGTAGTGACTAGTGAGACGCGAGACCATAACCACGTATCTTCTGTAAAGACAAGAGCCCATGGTTTTAATTTTTAAATTTATCATTATTCATTATAAATAATGACTACTTGAGAACTTTGGACCAACTTGTACATCGTTGCCAATTACGACCCATAAACTAGACAAATATTTATCCTATAAATATAGTCTATTTCCTGGCAGTGACAACATGAATTAAAGCAAAAAATTGAACCAAAATGAGAAAAGTATGTGATGTAATTCTTTTCTCTTGCTTTCTTCTCCTTGTAACTTCTGTAGGCGTTGAAGCAGCTTGTGATGGCAGTTTATTCGCCGTTAACAGCACTTACAGCGAAAACCTTAACTCTCTTTTCTCTTCTCTTGCAAGTAACGTCACCGCTAACGGCGGCTTCTACAACACTTCAACCGGAGAAGGCTCCAACAAAGTTTACGGTCTTGCCCTTTGTGGACGAGGCTACCCGAAGCAAGCTTGTGTAAACTGCGTGGAGCAAGCGATTCAAGAATCACAACAAAGATGTCCAAATCGAATGAAATCTTTCAGGTGGACCACTAGAGACAGTGACAATGCTTCTTGTCTCGTACGGTACGCTAATCACTCTGTTTCTGCGAAACTCGAGCTTTTCCCACCTACTTTGTCAGATAATCCGTTAATTATAGAGGAACCTAAGAGCCTTAAGCTTTTTCGACGAGAATGGGAAGCACTGACTAACCTAACAATGCAGTCTGCTACTTCAGCTCCTGAAAATTCATCAGTTGTGCTTAAGTTCTATAGCGTCGTAAGAGCAGAGTTCACAGAATTTCCAAATGTTTACATGATGATGCAATGCACTCCTGACATTTTATCTAGTGAATGCAACAAATGTCTTAGCCAGTGTGTGTTGAACTTTCAAAACAATAACTGGGGAAGTCAGGGCGGTGCAGGACGGCTTCCCAGCTGTTATTTCCGGTGGGATCTTTATCCTATCTGTGGATCTTCTGAGAATATGACAAGAGTTTCTATGGTTAGTCGTGCTTCAACTCTTCCTCAAGGAGATACTGTCTTACAACCTGGAAATGTCAAGAAAGGTAAATGTGTTAGCTTATCATGTTAATCACATAATCAGCATTTGTTGGTTGCAATAGGGTCATGCATAATATCCGTACCCAAAATTCAAACCTGAATCCGATCAAAAGTTATGAATCGAACCCGATCCGAACTATAAAAGTACCTGATGGGATCATGTAATACCATAATTTGGATATCTGATATTATACCAGAATGCTCTCATTTGAGAACACTAAAAACCACAATAAGAACATGCTCCAATATGTGTCAACTCCCTATTGATCTATTTTTTGCTATGTTTATAATTTAATTATTGTATTAAATTACTTATTCATGTTGAGAACTTATTTGCTAGAGTTTTTGTCAATGCGGATACTCTTACAAATTAGGTTGCAGTTTAATTTATTTTTTTGTGGTTTTGGTTCGGGTTTTGAATATTCACTTAAATTTGTAAGCAAAGTAAAAAGTCTTAGTATAAATTTTAAAATCCTAAATAAAATAATATACAATATATAAATTTGAATAATGTATATCACATATCTAAAATTAACATGAAATTGGTCAGGTTTATATATTGGATGAAAATTAGTATGTACATTGAATTTTTTATGTTTTGGGTATTTTAAATATTTTCATTTTATATAAATCTTATTTTGAGTATTTTTAAATATTTTTGAAGTATCAAATTTAAAGATAATTAATATATTTAAATATATAATTTTGATTAGAATATTTATGCGTACCCAAAACATTTTTATTCGGGTATATAATTTTTCAGATGTCAAAATTTTGGATCTAATTCAGATATTTATTAGTTTTAGTTCGGGTTTAGTATAACTTTATGGATCAGATTCGGTTAAGTTTTTTGGGTTGTGGTATTTTACCCTGCCTTAATCTAACTAATGATGATGCACTTAGTAAATATCTCGAGTAGCTGGAATGGATACCTGAAGTCGAACTGAATCTGAGATGATATGAACCTAACAGGTGTAAGTTGATATTCATTTTTTGGCAGGAAAAGGGATTCGGAATGGAACTATCGCGATAATTGTGGTTCCTACGGTTATTAACCTCTTTGTATTTGTTGGTCTTTTCATCATCTTTGATCAGAGGAGAAAGGCCTATAACAAAAACATCAACGGTAAACTGTTTTGTTTCCTGCAGTGAAGATTAGTTTTTTTTTTATAGAATAAAGGTTTGATATATATTTTGTGTTGGTATGTTTCAGAATGCTTTGATTCAGATGGACAATCAAAGTTGCGGTTTAGTATTGGCATGATACTCTCTGCAACCAATGACTTTTCACCTGAAAATAAGCTTGGTCAAGGTGGATTTGGTACTGTCTACAAGGTAAAAAAAAAAAGCCATTCATAAACGAATAATTCTTGTCAAATAATTTAACTGCGAGATGACTTTGTTTCAGGGGATTTTACCAAACGGGCAAGAGATAGCGGTGAAGAGATTAGTAAGTGGTTCAGGACAAGGAGATACAGAGTTTAAGAATGAGGTCTCGCTCTTGACAAGACTCCAACATAAGAACTTGGTTAAGCTTCTTGGGTTCTGTCATGAAGGAGATGAAGAGATTCTTGTTTACGAGCTTGTGCCCAATTCTAGTCTTGATCATTATATCTTTGGTGAGTCTTCTTGAGACGCTGCATTTTGATTTACAATACATCTGGAACTTCTTAGAAAAGAGAGAGTGCTTTTATTTAAACTATGCAGATGAAGAGAAGCGTTCGCTTCTTACATGGGAGGTGAGGTTCAAGATTATAGAAGGTGTTGCGCGAGGTATTCTTTATCTCCATGAAGATTCTCAGCTGAAGATTATTCACCGAGACTTGAAGGCAAGCAACATCCTTTTAGATGCAGAGATGAACCCTAAAGTTGCAGATTTCGGGACAGCAAGGTTGTTCGAAGAAGATGAAACTCGAGCTGAAACAAGACGGATAGCTGGAACACGGTAAGAACCATATCAATCAACCTCGAAGAAAACTATAAATGTTCCCTATTTAACATAACCTTTCATATATTAATGGGTCATATACATTCATCAATTGATGTATGCAGTGGATATATGGCTCCAGAATACTTGAATCACGGGCAAATCTCCGCTAAATCCGACGTTTTCAGCTTTGGTGTTATGCTTCTAGAGATGATTAGTGGTCAAAGAAACAATAGCTTCGAAGGAGAAGGACTTGCAGCGTTTGTAAGCAATTCCTCACATGTCTTGGTTCATTTCTTTTACTTATAACACACGTAAAGAAAGTAAGAACATGTCTTTACTGGTACAGACGTGGAAGAGATGGGTTGAAGGAAAGCCTGAGATTGTAATTGATCCTTTACTGATGAGAAATCCGAGAGACGAAATCATCAGGTTGATCCAGATTGGTTTATTGTGCGTCCAAGAGAATGCGGCAAAGAGACCAACCATGAGCTCTGTAGTAGTTTGGCTTGGCAGTGAGACTATCATCATTCCTTTACCTAGGGCTCCTGCTTTCATTAGGGATCAATCCCAATCTGAAAATAGTAAAATGTCAATGAACAATGACATCTTCACAGACTTGAGTTGTCGTTGACGTTATAAATAAGTTTTTTTCTAATAAAATAAATTATATTAATTTCAACCTCCTAAAAGGAAACCGGAAACAAAACCGAGCATCGGAAAATCTTAATAAACCTGAAAACTTTAAAAAATCTTATTTTTGAGAAACTATACTTATATTTTCCTCCTATAGTGAAATTATAAATATAACTAAACTTATATTTTATAATTTGTGGACTCTACCAAAACTAACGAAAATTTCAAAAATGGCATTTATTAAAAATCATCTTTTCTAAAATGTATTAAATTATAATTTTTAACACGATAGATAGATGAGGATGTGCGTTTAAATCTATAGTAATAAAAGTAACTTTTTGAGTTTCCATGGAGCGTCTACATCAGCGAAAAAGTTTTTTCCAAAAGATGTCACGTGACATTATTATTAAAAAAATAAATAATTTATTAAGTAAATATACAATGTAAGAAATATAAATAATAAGTAAATATACAAAGAAATAAAAATATTAAATTAAACATATATCAGAATATTATCATTTGATATAAAGACAAAAATAAATAAGAATAAGTAAATATATAATATAAGAAAAATAAAATAAGTAAATATAAAATTAAGAAAATAAAAACTAAATTAAATATGTATATAATATTATTTGATTAAATATGTGTATAATATTATATGTGTATAATGTTAATAATTTGATTAAATATTAGTTTTAACCAAAATAACTATTTTGGACAAAATAATTACATATCTAAATATATTATCAATTTGATGAGTATTTTAAAATGTTAAGCTTATTTTAAATTAAAATTATATTAATATTCCTTGTACATGTTTTGTTATTCTTCTTATAGATCATGTTTTTGGTAGTTATGATAATAAGTAAAATGTAGACTTTAGTATAAAACATGATTTACATTTTTCGTTCTTATATATTTTTTCTTGAATACATCGATAATTTATTTTTCTATGTGCAAGTTGAATACATACCAACTTTAGAGGTTCAAGTACTTCAAACTACAATTATAATACAAAATTCAAATTAAATATGTAACTAAAATACTTAAACTTACAAGTATATATTTTAATATATTATATATTTTTTATAAGTATTGATGCTTGGTATATCTAGATCTTATTTTATATAGTCTATCCTTTGTTTTTTTTTTCTGTTGAATACTTGAAATGTTAATAGAAGATGTGAATTTTTTTACTTCTATTAATGGTTTTTTGCGCTATGCACGGAATAATAGTTTTTTATGAAAAATTTGTCAACATTATTTATAACATTAATATTTATATTGTAAATCAGTTGTGTAGTTGTTTATTGTAGATAAGCTCTCGTTCTTTTTTTTTTTTGGTCAATAGTACTCAGCTTACAAATATGGTAGTCTTGAAGGTGGAAGACTATGTTATGCGCAATGAGTTTTACCTTTGTAGTTGAGCTATGTTGACAATTTACTTGTGTTTTTTTTTCTATTTGGTTCCCTTTTGTTCACTAAATATTTTATTCTTTAAATGTTTAATTATGATTTAATATATTAGTTTTAGATTGTCTTGCTCAAAGTATACATATATAGTACTCTTGAAAAAGACTGCAATATAACGAATAAATTGTGTAGAAGGGCTTTAAAAGTTATGGATAAATTGTTTTGGTTGTATATGTACTTATTTTAATAATTAAGTAATGAATCATAGAGTAATAATGCCATGTTTTTTATGTTTGTTTTGTATTCTGATATGGACATTTCATAATTATTTATTTACTATAATTTTTTTAAAGAGACATTTAATTTAGTTTTCACTTCTTAATTGTATATTTATTCGGACAGAGCGTTTCTTCGGAACGACTTAAGACCGACTACCACTTGATCTTATTAGATGGGCATCGACAAAAAAAATTCTATATTTTTTTTTTTTATATTATATATTTATTTATTTTAATTTTCTTGTTTTTATATCAAATGATAATACTATGATAGATGTTTAATATAATATTTCTATTTCTTATAATGTAAGCTTGTTTTTATTTTATTACAGATTTACTTATAAAAATATTGAAAATAATAAATGATTTCTCAGTTTTATTCAAAACTTTAGTGGCATAACCCTAAATGGTAGCAAAAAGAAAGTTGTATCAAGATTACCCCAAAAATATTTATTACTCCGTAAATATTAAATCGACTATTTTATTCTAGATTTCTACTTGTGAATGAAAGTTGACTTTAAACACTAACTTTTTGTGTGTGGCATGCAGATAATTGTGAAAGAGAAAGGAATCTTCACGAACGTGACTTCTCCAACGGCTAAGGCAAAGTTGAGACTCTTGTTCGAAGTGGCTCCTCTTGGTTCGAACAATAGTTAAAAATATGATAGGTTTTTGTAATGTTATTCCTTGATTGGTAGAGCATTAGCATTAGCAATATGCTCTACATTATCCAATCAACATTTGTTACAAAAGCATTTAGAAAAGCATTTACTAAATGCTAATGCTCTCTAGCAAATGCTCTCATATGAAGCTTTTGGAAGAGCATTTGCATTTACAATTTATATATTTATTAAATAAATATAATTTGTTCATTTATTTGATTTAGTAATATTATAAAATAATTTTTATATCCAGAAAATGAAGTTTCATTTCTAAAATAAATTTACAATATAAATATTTTTTTAAAAGAGTATTTCGCATTTAAAATATAATATAATATATATATAATTATATTATATTTTAAATGCGAAATATATTTTTTTAAATAGATATTTTAATTATAAATTTTATTTTTTAAACAAAATTTTCGATATAAACATAATTTTTGAAATTAGTAAATAAAATAAATTAATTATATCTCTTTTATATATTAATATATATCCAAAAATAAATTTATATTTTTTATTTTATTTAATAATATTAAAAATTATTTTATAACCAAAGATAAATTTATATTTTTAAAAAATTAAATTTATTTTAAAAATAATAATATTTCACATTTAAAATTTAATTTAATTTATGTTATTAATTAAGATTCATTATTTTTAATAACAAATATTATATATATATATATATAATTAAATAAATAAATATATATATATATATATATATATTATTTAATATATATTATTTTAAAATAAATATATTATATACTAACTTTTATAAAAAGATTAAAATTGTATACTGCTACTGCTGTACCAATTATCTTATTAAAAGTTTTAATGAGAGCATACAGCTTCTGCAGCATACTGCTTTTACAGCATACTGCTACTGCTACTGCTTCTTCATCTGCTGTACCAATCGAGGCCTAAGCAACAAAATTATATTAACAAAAAAGTAGAGAAACAAATAGATATCTATAATCGTAAGTTCATAACTATCCATTTATAATATAAAAAGATATTTTGTTTCTATACATTTTAGGATGCTTAAAACAATGACAACAAATATATATAGACACATGGGTTAGTTTACAAATAAGTTTCGAAAGTGGAGAAAATCCTTTACAAATTAAACCCATTACAAACCCAAAAGATAAAGATGATAAGGATGAAGCAAACCCAAATATTTAGTTGGTTTATTTTAAGTGATTATAAATATTTAGGAAAAATAAGGATCATATCAAATGTGTACTCTTGTTTTAATAGATTAGATGATTTCAGGGGCTTCACCAAAGGTGGCAGAAATATAGGTGAAGTTACTAACAAATGTTTTGCCAATGAGAGATACAGAGAATAAGAACGAGGTCTCAATGAATGATAAGAATAGATTCTTTTCTACAATAAAATAAGATTTCACCCAAATAATGGATGAAAAATCACATAGTAACATTTTACATTATATTCTTCCTTTTTCCTATTGGAACGCATATTGTTCATTTTTATTTTTCTCATCCCATTATATGGAACAAGAATTACATAAATATAGGAAACTTAAAAAGGATAGAAACCGAAGTCCCCTCTTAGTACTTGAGTCCAAGAGTGAGTCCAAGGGACAATTTCTCTTCACCTTTCAAAAGTCCTGTCGAGTTTAAACGAACATCTGCACCATCGCCAGTAGCAACCACACCGTCGTGAGCATGTTCGACCTTACCATAAACCAATCAATTTTTTTTTCTGATCAGAACCAATCATATAGACGACCAGAATTATAAACAACCATGTTCTAATAATGTTTTTTTTTTTCAAAAAGAGAAAAAAAACAAATTCAGTCGCAAGTTTTTATTGTCACATAGAATATCTTGTTTTATATAATAGTCTATCCAAATCAACTAAAAACATCGAAAAGGGTACTTAATCGGAAAATAATATCGAAAACTGTTAGATATCATTATAATAATTTTAGCAATGAGGGTAAGGTATGCTAACTTCTTTTTGGAGGGGGGAAGGGGATTATGGTCTTCTCTATGTGATGCGATATAAAACATCTATTTAGATGATCTTCATGGAATCTTACATATTAATAATCACTCACGATTATTATTATAATAATATTATCTAGACATTATTTACAAAATAATTTTTACACATGTCATTTTTAGAATTACTTTCACTAAATATATATGACGTGTTATACATTATACTAGACATGATGACATATTTTATCGCTAAATATGTTATTGATAATTACATTTGATGTTTATTTTTATTTTAGGTAAATCTTTTAGAATATATAAGTAAACTATACGTCCTAATTAAGGTAAATCTATGACATAAAATAATATAATAATAGAAATATAATAATATTTTACAAAATTTTGAAATCTTATTCATTTTTATCTTTTATTATTATTAAATTTTATTACTACAAATTTTTCAATTTATTTTACAAATTTTTAAAATATAAGTTTTAATCGTAATATTATTAGATTTTTATATATCTACAAATTTTTAGAAATAACGTTTAGTTTTGATAATTATACAACATTTACATCATTTTTTATTAATTTTATACAAGTAGATTTAATATATTTTAAAATCATAGATAAAAATCTGTCTAAAAATATAATTTTAAATATATAAATATCTATCCTTAAATATAATTTATTATTTTTATTTATCTTAATTTTATGTTCAATTCAATAAAAATGTATATTAAAATATTGGTAAAAATACCAAAATCTAAATACAATAAATTTTATTTTAAATATAATTTAAATTAAGAAGTTTTATTGCTACCCATGGTGCATGAAAACACATATTTTAATACACAAGAAAAGAAAGATCTGTTACAAAAAAAAAAAAAAGAAAGATCACTCATGAAGATTGAAATAGAGACTTGCAAGTTACCTCCATAGTTTTGTTACTTGGTTTCAGAAATTCGATTGTTTTTTCTGTATTATAGCTTAGCCTACATGAAATTCAAAACAAAGGTTATCATTAAATAAAATAACGTATATAATAAAAATTAGATGAATTTAGAGAAATTACTTAAAATATTATAAATTGTCTATATTTTTTTGAAAATAAGTTCAGATTAAACATAACATTTGAGATTTATATATTATAAGTATTTTCGAGTATTACAATTTTTTTCATAATGAATCTTTAATATAATTTGGTTTATAAAAATGTTTAAAGGTGGACGGTTTTAATGGTAAGTTATTAAATTTGCCTAAAAATAAAGTATTAGTAAAGCTACCATATAATCAATAAAAAATTTAGGTGCTGATAACTTATAAAATTCAAATTATAGTTAATACAGAGTTTGAAATTATTATTTTTCTAAGAAGTTCCTCAAATAAATTATATATAGTAGATGGAGATTAATTATCGCATGAACCTTGATTGATTTTGCATAAAATTGGTAGCGTCTCGAAGGCGTTCATAGATTTGAAGGTGTTGTTGAAATTCCCGCCACCTCATTTCTCGTCTCATTCTCCTTTCTGCTATAGAATCGAACACATGCAATTTATAATAAGACTACCACAAAATATTATATGGTTTGTTCAATTTTCCATTCAAATTTGATTTTTAAAAATCGCATGCGTAATTTTACCAAGCAAAATCAATATGATATATTATAAAGGAAATCAAATATATTATCTATTGATTTAAATATCTTTCCATGATTCTGATTTCAATTTTTGATCATATTAAACATTTTGAAACATTTATAAAATAATCAAATACCATTTACGTTTTTGAATTACAACATAAATCCGGCTAATTTCATATCAATACAAAAAATGCCGATCCTGAGTGGAAGGCATATAAACATGTGCTTCCAGCCCTGTTTATAATATTTAAAATTTTGTCCGTTCATTTCAAAAGATTATATGTCACTCAGTTGGCTAATGCCTTAAAAGTTAAAACTGATACCATATTAGAACTTTTTTTACCATTATTATTTTTTGAAGTGAACTTTTATTACCATTTTTGTTCATTTAAGGTACAAACATGCCTATAAAGCTTTAAATTAAAGTGCTGGTAATGTTTATTTACCTTGTACTGTCTCTCTCCGCTTCTTGTTCCTATACATCTATTGAGATCAACAGATTTGTTTGATTTAGTAATATAAACACCAGCATAGACAAATATTAATGATCACACACTGAAATTTTTTTTTTTTGGTGCAGATGTTAAAACACACACTGAAAATTTGCATATATAGTGATACTTATAGACATGGTTTGTGTGTGTATATAATGACCTGGAGATGGCTTTTCACATGCGATAGTGTAAGATATTTCACACCCATTGCCTGCACAATCTTCTTAGGAGTTGCTTCTGCAATTTTAATAATATAATAAATATTTTATACAGTCAAACAATAAATATATAATATATATAATTTTTATCAATTATTATATTTATAACTTTGAAAAAATTGAAAAGTATCAAAATAAATAAAATAAATAATATTGATTTTGATACATATTTTTAGTAGAGAAACTGTAATTATTGTTCGAAAAAAACAAAAACAAAATATCGTTTACTTCTTTCTCCACCGAGTCTTTTAACAACATAAACAAAATGGTGGTGGAGGTCAGTGGCCCATCGCATGCGTGGCATCTTTGACTTAGTGTAAAATCTAACATTCGGTTTTTCCATCGCTTATGTTTTCCGATGAAACTTGTAATCTGATTTTTCAGTAATGTGCCAACTCATATTTTTATTCAAATATTTATAGAATTTTTTTCTAGAAGATGTAATTCCCAAAATAAATAACTAGGAAGAAAATATTTATTGCAGATAAATATTGTTTGTTTGTTTCTTGTTTAACTATACCTCTTAAAAAGAAATTGAAAATTGAAATTTTAGAAAAAAATAAAATTTGACTCTAATTTTTTCTCATGGTAATAATATGTATCATAAAGTTATAAATATCAATTAATACTACTAAATTTTGTTTAAGATAAGAAAATAAATTTATATATTTTTTTATATAAATAAGTCAAAATTAACCAAGAATTGATGTATAGGATATGTATAACTTAATAGTTTTTACAAATGTATTAACCAAATTCTGACCGGCATATTAAAAATTATTGACAACAGGAACAACAAAAATTAAGACATAAAGACTCAAATAGTCAAGTTATAACTTATTATCATTATTTTTAACCAAGTGATATAAATAACTTGAACCTTGTCCAAAACCAATACCATGAATATATACACTATACAGATATTGTTTCCTCCAATCAATTTTTTGCTGATCACAAAAAAGTTCAATACTGGAGATATCACACTGCAGAAATTTAATCATTCCAAATAATTAAAGTAAAAATCCCTAGATTTCCTTATGTGTTAGATATTGTAATTTATTCTTATTATATTTTCTAGGTTATTTTATAAATTTAAATTTAAAATATTTAATATTACAAATTTCATAAGATATTACCAACTTTAGAATTGGATTTTTTATATTTATAAATTATAAAGAAAAAAAAAAATTCTGTTAAGTAATATAAATTAACAATTTTAAATACTAAACTCTAAACACAAACTTTACAATTTTAATCTTTTCATAATCTAACCTCAAATCGTTAATTTATACTAAAATATTAACCTTTTCAAAAATTAATCTTTTCAAAATTTAATCTCAAAGCTTAATTTTATACTCCAAACAATATATGTACTCCAAACCATTTAACATAAAATTCAGATCCTATTCTCCAAACTCTGAATGTTTATTTAAATATATTTTTACTAATGATAAAACCGTAATATATAGTTAAAATATCTACATGTAAAATTCATTTTTGTAATAAATTCATTCTTATATTAAATTTATAAAACTAACAAAATGTTAACTTAACTTATATCTAAAAAAGCACATGTTGGCAAAAAAAAAACAAATTAACTCATCTTTTTATAATATTAATAAGATATTATCAAATATTTGTGTAGACAGGGGTGAAGTCCAAACCAACTCATTGGCACCAACTCATTGGCTGCAAGTGAACCTACTATCTTTTCAGTTTTGTTCTGTAAGGTAAAATAGTAGAAAATATTAGATAAGATAGGAAATTCTCTTTATCATGCTGATTTAATTTATACACTTGATGCACCCAGTAAATTTTATGTCTAGATTCTCCGCTGTGTGTAGATGATAACTATCATATGTTTCTTTAAAATATTTTTTATCTAATATAAATATTAGTAAAATACTCACCTAGAATCATGGAATATTTATATATAAAAGTAAATAAGATAAAATCAAATATTTGTATAGGCGAAATATTGTAATTATCATGTTTTTAAAACTTTTTATTATTAAACATATAAACAAAATATTTATAAAAAATATTGATTAAGCCTAAAATTATGAAGAAGATGACAAATAAACAAATTCACTTCTCAAATAATAATATAGATTAGGGGATAAGAAACATACAAATAATCATTAAAATATAATATAATATAAATAAAAGCATATTTATATAAAATGTTCTAGTTTGTTTGAAACTCAGATAAAATCTAATCATAATAATTAAGCTAAATCAAAAGAAACAATATTAAAAAAATAGTTGTAATAATCTTTTTCAAAGCCGATGAAACTATATATCAAAATAATAACTTCAAAATGTAAACTATTCTTTAGAAATATATTATAATTTAAAATTATTACTTTTGCGCATATGCCGTAAGAAACTAAATTATTACTTTTGCGCATATGCCGTAAGAAACTCCAAGATATTGTTAATTGTTTTGTGTGATGGTTTATTTTGTTAATATATTCTATTTTCTTCCAACATGTGAATAAAAAGAAAATATTTTTTTTTAACAAAAGAAATAAACTCTCCTGGTTTGCCAAAATTGACTACAAATGAGCGATGCTATATATTCGTCCACTTAGGAAAAGCCATGTCATCAAGTTTGACCAGAATCTTCGCGCAGCCTAAAACAACAACACGTCCAGGTTCAACGAACCTGGTTTCACCTGGTTCTTCATCTTTCTTATATATAAAGGCCACGCTTTCTGTCAAAGCATCTGGAAAAAGAAGAACAAATCAAATCTATCCAAATCTGTGTGTTTCAATTCGAAATGGCGGCAACAGTTTCTTCTGGGATCACAAGCTCTGCTTTCTCTCGTTCTGTGATCTCTTCAGCGCCCAAAGGTGAAACTTGTTTCGATATCTCTATGAAATTTTCAGACTTTTGGCCGAAATCAGAGAAATTGTTTGATGCGTTTTAGTTATTTACTTCAAATTCGATTCCTTTATGTACGAATTTACAAAATCTAATTTAAGCTTTTTTTAAAAAAATCTTCTTAACAGTATCCCAAATCGGTTCGTTGAAGTCATCAGACCGTGTTATTGTCACTCCAATGTCTCTGAATCTATCTGGGAAGCGATCATCCATAAAACCCTTAAACGCTGAGCCAAAGAGGAACGACTCTATGGTCCATCTTGCAACAACAATGGTAATAGAAGAAGTAATAGAAGAAGTAGTAGAGACAGAGGATTTTGTAGAGCTTGCAAAGAAGCTAGAGAATGCTTCTCCTCTTGAGATTATGGATAAAGCCCTCCAGACGTTCGGCAACGATATCGCCATCGCATTTAGGTATAATATATTACATTGATTCATGAATACGAATATGTTTGGTTCATTAGACTGATTGATTTGCCTTCTTGTGTCTTGCAGTGGTGCAGAAGATGTTGCTCTGATTGAGTACGCTCATTTAACCGGGAGACCATACAGAGTGTTTAGTTTGGATACAGGGAGGTTAAACCCTGAGACCTATCGGTTTTTCGATGCGGTGGAGAAACACTATGGGATAAGGATTGAGTATATGTTTCCGGACTCTGCTGAGGTTCAAGGTTTGGTTAGGAGCAAGGGTTTGTTCTCGTTCTACGAAGATGGTCATCAGGAGTGTTGCCGTGTAAGAAAGGTGAGACCTTTGAGGCGAGCGCTCAAGGGTTTAAGAGCTTGGATCACTGGTCAGAGGAAAGATCAGTCTCCTGGGACGAGGTCTGAGATTCCTGTTGTTCAGGTTGATCCGGTTTTCGAAGGATTGGATGGTGGAGCTGGTAGTTTGGTGAAGTGGAACCCGGTGGCTAATGTTGAAGGGGGCGATGTGTGGAGTTTCTTGAGGACTATGGATGTTCCGGTTAACACACTGCATGCGGCGGGGTATGTTTCCATCGGCTGTGAGCCGTGCACGAGAGCGGTTTTGCCCGGTCAGCACGAGAGAGAAGGGAGATGGTGGTGGGAAGATGCTAAGGCTAAGGAGTGTGGACTTCACAAAGGGAACATCAAGGAGGATGCTAAGGGTAATGATGTAAATGGAGAGTTAAAGACCGTTGTTGAGGATATCTTTAAGAGTGAGAATCTTGTGGCTTTGAGCAGGCAAGGGATTGAGAATTTGATGAAGTTGGAGAACCGTGTAGAGCCGTGGATCGTTGTGCTTTATGCTTCTTGGTGTCCCTTTTGTCAAGCTATGGAAGCATCGTATGATGAGTTGGCTGATAAACTGGCAGGAAGTGGGATTAAGGTTGCCAAGTTCAGAGCCGATGGTGACCAGAAGGAGTTTGCTAAGCAAGAGTTGCAGCTCGGCAGCTTCCCGACGATACTAGTCTTCCCCAAGAACTCTTCAAGACCTATCAAGTATCCTTCTGAGAAGAGCGACGTTGATTCTTTGACTTCGTTCTTGAATCTTGTCCGGTAAAGAAACCTCAAAACCAGTCGACACTTCTATGAGAATGGAGATATCAAACAAGAACCATTTCATCTCGTTCCAGATTGCTAGAACAGATGAAAGCTTTGTGTCCAGAGAGTGATGATTATGATTTACAGCTTCAGGTCAACATAGTTAGAGCGATAAGCTCTTCGAGAAAGCTTGAGTTTCTGAAGTTTTGTAGTGTTTAAAAGCAGTGAAAGTGGTGTTTTTCATGTAAATTTTGTGGTTCTTAGTGAAATAAAACTCAACGATTCTTCCTTGCTTGCATTCATCATACCAAACATATTTTAGAATTGATGTTTTAGGAAGATTTACCTCAATCCTGAGATATTACATAATCAGAAGAACAGAGTAAATTTTGTAGCTACTAGTGAAATCAAATTCTTGTTTCTTCACAATCATATCAAACACAAAGACGTTACCTCAAAGTTGAGATTTTCAAATAGAACAAAGCAAGTAATTGATGATTCTCCATGTAAATATCGTGGCTAATAGATAGTGTAAATCAAGCTCTTGTTTCTTCACATACATTACCACACTACAAAGATGTTACCTGAAAGTTGAGTCTTTTTCTTAAGAATCAAAGCCAGAGTAAACACCACTCTCTCTCAACTGCCTCTTCTCTTCTTCAACGTAGTTCTTCCCTCTACTCGCTTGCCCCAAATCTCTCTTCTTCTTCTCCTTCTGCGAAAAAGAAAGACTCTTCCTATCACTCCGCAGCTGCGCATTCGCAATGGTCTCCCCACCTGAAACCGCAGCTCTAGTAGCTTCTCGTTCTCGAAAACTCTCTTTCACTTCCTCTCCTCTTGCTTTATCCTTCCCCGTAGCCCATGACCAATCCTCTTTCTCCTCCACAGGAGGAGGCAAATCTGGAAGACCAACTGCTTTGTAACCGTGCTGTTGCAGAGATTCATAGTCAAAAGCTTTCTTCTCTTTCTTCCCAAACCTCGCTGCATATAAACAACCACACAAAGTTACATAACAGATCTCACAATGTTAAAACAGACAAAAAAACACCCTTTTGTTTTCTACCTATAGTCTTCTTGCTCTTTCTCTTCTTCTTCTTCCCAGTCTCAGTAGTATCAGCGTTAGAGTCAGAAGATGATGACTCCTCAGATGAGTCTTCATCTTCTTCATCATCATCATCACCCCATCTCATCGTACATTTCTTCATGGTACAAAATGCTACAACTCTGACAAAGAATCAAATCTTTATTTAGTTCCAATTTTAACAGACAAGCTTAGTTTCTTACAAGACAAGCTTGAAAGATGTATGGTTGGTCACATTTCAAAATACATATAAAGGTCGAATCTTTGTAATCTATTTGAGAACCCCAGTAAAATGAAAGAGAGAGAGAGCTTTAAACCCTGAATTGAATTGGAGGTCCGTTAAAGATGCCAAATCTATTTAGAGTATAGTCTGTACCTTGTCTGGGCAGTCCAAGTTGGAAGGTGGACGATTCGCGGCGGAGACCACGACGGCGAATCGAGAGAGGCGGAAATGATTTAGGGACTTGGGAAAAGAAGCACGAGATAAATAGAAAATTTTGAAGTGGCCCAAAATGTTTAGTTTTGTTACCATTTAGTCCTAATTTATTAGGTTCAAAATATTCGACCGGCTTTGGAATTAGATTCAGGCGCGTAAGAACAGTGCCTTGGAAAATAAATAGATAGGAGCTAGGTGATCATCTCACTGTCAGTTACTTGTACCCGGTACACTAACACCACCTTCAGCAATTGTTGGATTCATACATTTGTAGGGTGATATTCAGTTTAGGAAGGCAAATTTGTTTGTATCACGAATGAGTATGGCCATATCATTTGAAATCAAATGTACTTGACCAACGGTACTAAACCAGATTTAGCACACAGGTGAACATATTAAGAGTTTGATCGGTAGAGCATTTTCATAAACATTATGCTCATTATTATTCAATCAACATTTATCACAAAAAATATTTATCACAAAAGCATTTATAAAATGGTAATGTTCTCCAAATGCTCTTTACTCCATGCTTACATAGGGAGCTTTTGGTAGAGTAATTGTAATTAGAATATATAAAATTTTTAAAATAATTATATATAATTAATTTTTTTTATTTATTAATATAAAAAATATGTTCATAATCAAAAAAAAATTATATTTTAAAAATAAAAGTTGTGATTAAATATTTTAAAAAGAACAATATTTCACATTTAAAATATAATATAATTTATATAAATACACATATCATTCATTTATAAAAAAACATAAAATAATATATATTATATATTATAAAATAAAAATATCTTATCATTTAGAAATAAATAAATTATATGTCATATATTAGTTTTTATGATAATATTATCTATGAAACATTTACTGCTTTACCAATAAATAAATTAATGATAATTTATCTATAATTATATATAATTTATTTATTTTATTTAATAATATCAAAAATTATTTTTATATCCAAAAATAATATTTTAAAATAAATTTTACATTTATTTTTTCAAATAATAATATTTCACATTTAAAAATTTATTTAATTTATATAACTAAATAAGATTCATTATTTTAATAAAAAATATTATTAATATATATTATATATATTAAAATAAATAAATATATTATATACTAATTTTTATGATTATCTAAAAAATTATATTGATATTGCTTTATCAATCATCTTATTAAGAATTTTAATAAGAGCATTTAGCTTGTGCATCATAATGCTTCTACAACATATTGTTACTGTTTTTTCATCAGCTGTACCAATCGAGGTCTACGTCGTTGTAGAAGCAATTCATGTCACAAATATTAGAAAGCTATAACGAGAGTAATGAATTAATTATGATATATCTAAGGTTTTGGGTTTCAATACAATAATAAACTAGCTGGTTTAGAAGAATATAGTGTGATATTTGGATATTAGATTCCAAGTCTTTCCATTACGAGGGGAAACAATATTGTTGAAATCTACCAAATCAACAGTGTTAGCCCCTGTTCGAAACACGCTAGGCGTAAGTTGGGCGGTCGGTTAACGCCTAGCGAGTTAACGAGAAATCGGGAATTAATCGGGGAGTACGCGGAACCTAGTTTTAAGTATTTTTCTAGTTTTCAGCTACAAATATATATTATAAACATGTTTACGAGAAAATGAAGATACAAAGTGGTCTGGTGGTTTCTAAAAGGTAATTAATAATTATAATAGGGTCGTCAAGTCTTCGAGCCTGCTTTATTCCTTTTTTTTTGCTCTTTATTTCTTTTTCATTAATGGCAGATGATAAATGAATATTTACAATGTAGGACTATATTCTTTAATTTCACTCATGAAAACTAGGACAAGTTCATGGCCACAACGAACATAATAGAAAACTAAATTTTACGAAAAAACGAAGCTGAGCTATAGTTGTTGTCTAGGTCTACATAAAACTCTGGTTGGTTCAAGACATCATTTTCACCTTTTGGTAAAATAAACTCGATATAAATTAACTATGAGTGGTTTAAAGTTTAAAACAACCACCAGCTCAAACACATTGAATTTTCTGCAAACGCTCTTGATAAGTATGTATGTCAACTCAGGATTAGTATAAGTATAGTAACTTGAGTCTATGAAGTCTGCCTATGTTAGAGTCATTGATATACATGTTGAGGATCGTTGGAACTCTATTTTTATTGGAAAACATGAATACACTGGCTTTTTCGACTTTTGTTGTGGTTTTTCCAGCCAAACCGGTGGTCATCGTGGCCGAATTAATAGCTTGTTGCAAATCTTGCAATGAGCACTACAATCTAGTATATTCAGACATCAAAGACAACTTTAAATTGAATGAGAAATGAAGTGATGCAGATGGTATGCTGATGTGAACAAATATATGAAAAGTTTGTTAAATGTTAAAGTCAACAAAATCCCACACTAGGGAGCTAATACAGTTTTTGTATTCCTGAGAGAGGATAGCTCACCCCTTCACACATATCATGGCTCAAAGGTTTAGAGATGAGAGAGGATGGCTCACCCCCTATGCATGCTGCTGCTGTTGAACTTGGACCACATGCCCAATAAAATTCCTTTGGACCAAACTACTTTCAGTTTTTGGTCCATTTACAAGTTAAAATATTACATTCCATTTCTAAACGACGTGTAGCTCGCCGGAACAACACACATTTCATCTGTTCGCTAAAGATATATTTAAGAGATAAGAGAGAAAATTTTGAGAGAAGTTTTGTAACGCCAACTTCCCAAGGTTTTTGTGTGAATTATGATCTCCGCTAATGTGCACACTTGCAGAAACTGGTACAAGAGATGGCTACCCTCCTTCGCTTTAATAGTTACTGACTTCTTATCATTCAATATATTTTATTATGTTATTGTTTTAGATGTAAAAAATTGAAATAAATAATAGTACGTAAAAATAATTGACATTTTTCTAAATTAGTTTTTTAAAATTTTTGTCACAAAAGAAACATTCAAGAAGAAAAATGAACAAAAAAATGTTTCATTGAAAGAAAAAGACCCTTTAACGGTTTTATCTCTTGCTTTATAGATATATAAAAAAATCAACAAGAACTTTTTTATATAAGTTCAAATTCGAACTCTTTATACTTTTTCGATTTTTTCAGTTTTTTCTTTTTGAAATTCGAAAATACATTTTGAAACTATTTTCAAATTTTTTATTTTAAAATTTTAATATTTATTTTTGATTTTTTAGAATTTAAATTTTAACCTCAAAAACTCGAATCCCTTATCAAAATTTTATGATTGGTTAACCCTAAGGTAAAAAGCTACCTAACCCTTGGGATTATTTTGTGAAAATAAGCTAAAAAGACTATCTTATAGAATTTCTCAAAATATTTTGTATACAAAATGATTATTCTGCTCAACATGCTGATTTAGTGAAGTTGTTAAAAAGGTGACTCTTAGAAGGACCAAGCCCTAACTTTATATATAACTAAGAGACGGCGGCGACTTGAAGAATGACGACAATGTCAAATCTTCCAGAGGAATTGGTAAGGGAGATACTCTCTAGAGTTCCATTGACATCTCTGAGACAATTGCGATGTACTTGTAGAACGTGGAACGCTTTATCGAAAACTCAGGTTTTTGGTAAAAAAGAAGCAAGGAATCGGTTTCTAGGGTTCACGGTGATGAATAATAGGCTTTGTTCCTTGAGACTTGAACTCCAAGGACTCCTCAACGAAGGAGAATTGGTTCATCAATCTACAAAGCAAATAGGTAAATTTGATGGAACCAAGATGTATAAAGTTCGTCACTGTGATGGCCTATTGTTATGCGTCCATAAAAACTGCAACAACATCGTGGTGTGGAACCCGTATCTGAGTCAAACCAGATGTATTCCAACGAGATGTGATTTCGGATTAAATGACGTGTTTGGTTTCGGGTACGCCAACAAGAACCGTAACCACAAAATCTTAAGGGTTTTGCGTGGCAGATTTATACGTTTGGCATTGTATGATTTGAAGTCTGATTCATGGAGGGTTCTTGATATCGAACCATACATCAATCTAGATATTTGGGAAAGTGGAGTGTCTTTGAAGGGAAACACCTATTTTGTTGCTCAACAGTACGCAGTAGACGTTTTATACTGTTTCGATTTTACGACAGAGAGATTTCGTCCGCCTCTGCAGTTTCCGAAGGAAGCAGAATACGTGGTTCTATCTTGTGTTAGAGATGAGAAGCTTGCTGTGTTATATCAACTTGAGAAGACAATGGAGATTTGGATCACAACTAAGATTGAGCACGATGATGTATCTTGGAGCATGTTTTTGAAAGTGGAGACAACACCGCTCAATGGTTTTCCTGATGACTTTAGTAATGACACTGACGCTGAGACCTTCTTCATTGACGAGGAGAAGAAAGTCGCTGTGGTTTCTGATGTATGGGAAGATGAACCAACCAAGGACGAGACATGTTACTCTCAAACGGCTCACATCATTGGACAAGATGGATATCTAAAATCTACAACATGTCCAAAGTATAGAGTTGAAGAAGCACTTGTGTTCTCTTCTTATGTTCCAAGTTTAGTTCAAGTAGGAATCAACCAACGGAGCAAGAGGAAACACAAAGATTGCTTGTAACAAAAGAAAAGAAAAGAAAGAAAATGAGAGCTTCTTCATTGACGAGGAGAAGAAAGGCCATGTGGTTTATTATATTGTTTTCGAAGACAAACCTATCAAGGGCTAGTCTTGTTGCTATCAAACCGCTCACGTCAATGGAGAAGAAGATGGTCACCTGAAATATGTGAGTATCGTAGAATCCCTAGGGCGTGTACTTGATGAACCACTTGTGTTCTCTACCAACGGCGAAACAGAAAACACAAAGATTGCTTTTTTTCACACAGGATGCCACCAGTCTCACTATTTTATACATAATCTTTCTATTTCCAATTTTTTGTCCGTTTGTTTGTTTGTTAACATACCTTTCATTAATAACTTTAGCCACCGATTACAATAAAAAACTTACCCAAAAAAGATTACGGTTTAGAAACTAAAAATGCCCAATCACTTCTACAAAGAAACATAAACATGTTAAAAAAGAGAGCCATGTTCCCATTAAGGAAACAGTCGGAGGAGAGGTAGAAGAGGAAGCTAGAGTTTTTGAAAGAGGATCAAAGCCGTAATCGCAGAGTGCCTTTGATATTTATTATATTTCTCTCCAAGCATCGAGCACATTCATTCTTTTGCATTGATATTGTTCCTTTTATAAACGAAAAAAGAAAATCCAAAATGCTCGCAGAGAAACACTTCTTCCTTGGTAAGTTGAAAAGCCAACTATGATTTTTTTTAACCGGGGGTGTCGGCGGGTAAAGACCCAACCGACTAATCTTTCGGAGGTTTGACCATCAGTGCTAACCAGATCCGGTTGCACGCGAGGAAAATTAGATATCCTTGTCGTCTAGCCACAAGGATGGATAATCTCGGAGAGAGGTTTCGAGGAAAAAATGCTTATTTCAACATGAACTTTAGTGCTTATTCTTTTACGAACTATATAGTAGTTCGTATTCTACACTGAACTAAACAAATTTTTTAAAACACTATATGAATTTTATGTGTAGTGTTTATTACTTCACGAACTTTATAGTAATGCATATTTCACATTGAACTAAACGAATATTCAAAAATACTGCATACACTCTCAAAATCGTGCTCATATATATTGACTATCAAAAATAATAGTCATCCTTTAATTTATCAAAACAACGTCATTTTTGAAAGATTTTGTAAAATTAAAAAATAACAAAACGACGGATAATTTCATAGAATTTATCCAAAATAAAATCTTTTGATAAATTAAAGTATGACTAACACTTTGACAGTCAATACATATAAGTATGATTTTGAGAGTCTATATTTTATTTTAAAATTTTTAATTTTACAGAGTTTATTCAAAATGACGTCATTTTAATAAATTAACGGATGACTAATACCTTTAACGGTCAATATATAAATAAGCACGATTTTGAAAGACTATGTAATACTTTGTAGGGATAAATGTTTGGCCATAGAAAGTTTTTTGGATTCTCAACGGTTATTAAAAAATATAATAATAAAATTGTTAATGATATTAAATAAAAAAGAAAAAGAGAATATGAAAAGGAGGTGTTGTTTGCAACTTTGAAGAATGAAGAAAATGTCGAATCTTCCAGAGGAATTGGTAAGGGAGAACTCTCTAGAGTTCCATTAACATCTCTGAGAGCATTGTGATGTACTTGTAGAACGTATAACACTTTATCGAAAACTAAGGTTTTGGTAAAAAAGCAGCAAGGAATCAGTTTCTAGGGTTTACAGTTGTCAATGAAAGGATTTTTTCCTTGAGACTTGGCTCCGAGGAATCCATAACAAAGGAGACCTGGTTCACCAATCTACAAAGCCAGTAACCTCGTGGTGTGGGACCCTTATATAGGACAAATCAGATGTATTCCAAGGAGAACTGATTTCGGATTAAATAACTTATTTGGTTTCGGATGCCACAAGAACAACCGTTGATGGAAACACTTATTTGTTGCTCAACATAACAGAGCAGACATTTTACTCTGCTTCGATGCTGCAGAAAACGTGGTTTTATCTTGTGTTAGAGAAGATATAAGCTCGCTGTATTATATAAACTTGAGAAGACAATGGAGATTTGGATCACGACTAAGATTGAGCACAATGTGGTATCCTGGAGCAAGTTTTTGGAAGGGGAGATGACAAGACTCAGCGGTTTTCCAGTCTACCCTTATCATGAATCATGGGATAGCTTCTCCATTGGCGAGGAAAAGAAATTCGCTGTGGTTGTATTCAACGACAATCCAATCAAGGGCGATTCATGTTTCTATCAACCGGCTCACATCTTTGGACAAGATGGATACCTTAAATTTGTGAGTGTCAGAGAAGCTCTGGAGTGCGGACTCGATGAACTATTTGTGATCTCTTCTTATATGTTCCAAGTTTAGTGCAACTAGGAATCAACCAATGTAGCAAGAGGCAGAACCGGCTCTAAAATTTTGGGGACTGTAGACGAGTCAATAGGAAATTCAATAATTTGGAGGCTGAAATTTTTTTAAACAAATTTGGAGGTTTATATCTATGTGATTTTTTCAAAAAATTTGAAAATTTGAGGTGAATATTTCATCAGGTTTGGTTCAGGACCAGCCGTTTGGCTCGACCAGCCCTTGCAAGAAGAAACACGAAAAATTGCTTTTATCAAAAGAAAATTAAAGAAAGAAACTATCAATTTAGTTACTTATGTAGTTTCTATTGATTTCTTGTCTTGAACAAAACTATTGATGGTCTTGTGTTTGGTCTTGTGATTTGAATGTTTTTAAACTCTTTTGTATTATTCCTCTCTAGAGTTGAATACAGAAGTTTTTGGCTTCCCTTCAAATGGTTTGGTAAAAAATAGTTACACTTGATGAACTGAGAATATCTCCCGATAGGACTCCAATTCTATTTTAGAGATAGCACATCAGCAATTTACATCGCAACCAATCATGTAGTCCATGAGATTGCCACTTTATTCGTCAACATATCATGTTTGAATTAAAGATCAAGTGGCAGCATACTAATAATTTTTGTATGAAATCAATTTGAACACTTAAAATCCAAGAAAAATAAAATCCAACATGAACCAACATAACGTGGGAACTCATCTTAGTGGACTGTTGTTGGTTGAACATTGGTAAGATAGGTTTTCAGATGACTCTCTCACATTATAGATCTTGTATAATAAAACATAAGTTATAATTTCTTTCATGTCTGATTTTTTTTTAATTTGGATCATCCTTTAGAAAGTTGTTTCAATTAATTTATGTATAAATATTTAAATTGATTTAATTAATATAAAACAAACAAATCAGATAAATATTCTTATATTTATTCTGAAATTATATCTCAATAAAATCTTTTCATATCTTTTTATTTATAACATAAATATATAATCCATTTTCATTGAAATAAACCTTTTAAATATTTAAGTAATTTAATGTTTATTTCAAATAAATGTATATTAATTTTCACTTAATTTTTTAAATATTTATTTAATATCATGTTTAGTGTAAAATTAAATTTATATTTCATTTTAGCTAAACAAACTTTTAAAATATCTAATTAATTTTATAAATTAATATCACAGTTTTGTAAATTGATATCACTGTTTTGTATTAAACTGTGATAATAATTTAATATAATAATTTTCGATAAACAATTATCTTTAACCAATAAGATTTTTCTTTTTTAGAATTTTGTTTTAAAATTTAAAACAAATAAATTAAATTATTGCATGTGAAAAGTTGTTATGTTTTAAAATATTATTTTATATTAAATAATTAGTAATATGATAAATAGTACAATTTGTTATGTATAAAATAATTATAGTATGTAAAAATAAAATAACCACCCTCAAAATCTAGTATATTAAATAATCAAATCGATCGATGTGTAGCTCACATTTGGTTATAAGAATTAAATTGTTTTGCATCTTATATTTGTGAAAAGAAATACGGTATATTTTTCTAATCAAAAGCAAACATGTATTTTTATAATAGTTCTATTTATTATATTAAAAGGATATGATTTGTGTTAATCCATTTGTCAATCATATGGTGATGATTAAGAAGAAAGTATATAACATAGATTAGGAGAGGATAGAAAGCAATAGTAGAACTAGACTCGAGTTAAATAGAGTCCAGATACCAATGCTGAAGATATAGATGCTTAAAACGAAACAATGTAATTAGACGGTTAAATCAAATCAAACTGATCCATAGATAATAAAGAGAGCTCAGAACATAAATCCCAGAAAGTAAAAAAGACATTATTGAAGTCGACGAAACAGAGCAAACGCTAGAGAGGGAAAGGAATGTACAATCATCATCATGATCAAGATCAAACTGTCAAAAGCAGAGCTGATTAGCATGCAGATCCAAATGTGTTCTCTCCACTGTAAGTCATGTAGAGAAACCCATCTTCGTCTTTGTGTTCTTCATAGGTTGCAGACATCAACGCCGCTATTCACAAGAAACAAGAAAAGAGAAAACAAATCATGACACGATTCATAGAAGATGGAATATTCAGAAAGTTTAATTATATTTTTTTTTAAATTACCAGTTGGAGGTAACGTGTTCTTGACAAAGACAAAGATTGCTTTCTCGGCTCCAAGCTTGATTCTTTTCCTCACAACGTATACGAATTGCCCAACGGTTAGATCAGCTGGTACAAGATACCTAAGAGAGAGAGAAAAAACAAGATGAGATAAACTCATCTCAACACCATGGAACAAGCTTGAGAATCATTAGGTATCTATGTATATAATAAAAACTCACTTCTTCTTGTCAATGTCAGGAACATCACTCTGTTCAGCTTTCTCCACAATCACCTGTAATTCAGTTTCTGATTAGAACAAAAAAAAAAAGATCATCCGGTAAAAACATAGAATAGTTAAAAGAAAACATACGGGAACTCTGTCTTGGTACTTCTCTCTGATACGACTAGATTCAGCCATTCTTACCTCTGTTTTAAGAAACAAAACAAAACCATAAAGATTAATTCAATCACATAAACATCCTTAAGATTCGGTAACAGCAACGATCAACGATCGAATCAGACAACCATGTGCAAAAGTTAAATCAGACCCAACAAAGTCTTTAAATCAGAGTCATAACAATAAACGATTTCGAAGTGGTATCGATAAAAGTATATAAGAGAAGAGAACAACGGAACTAACCAAGAGGATTAGAGAGCTTGAAGGAGTTCTTAGCCATGGCGATTCGATCAGTACCTGCGATCATATAAAAAAACAAATCTTTTAACTTTTCAAGCAAAATCGGGACAAAACCCAGAACCCTAAAACGGAAATTGATCGAACAGAGGCGAGAGATCAATACGAACCTTAAAGAGGAAGAAAGCGATGATCGTTTAGGAGGGTTTGATTGAAAGAAGGAAAATAACAAAGTATTAAAAAGAAGGGAAGAGAATAATATGTATATATATATAAAGGAATTCGATTAATGATGGATTTTTAGGGTTTTAAACCTTTTAATGACGGTTTCCTACACGGCACAGAAACTTGTCAATTGGTGTTTACTTATGATTTTTTTTTTTTTTATTTAAAGATATTAATTAATTGCCTTCCAAGGATATTGCGACGCTTGTCTTACGTCAAGACAACCCATACGACGTCAGTTTGTTGTTTTTATGGGTACTAGATCTTTTTTCCGCGCTACGCGCGGATAATATATTTAAATTTTCTACATTTATCACTTTTATTTCTATTTTCATTTTAAATTATATTTGATTAATTTTTAAATTTGATTTTTTCGTGTTACCAGTTTGAAAAAATTATTTGAGTACAATTCATTGGTATTAATGGATGATTTAGTTATATAATTTTCATCAATATACCATGGAATTTATACTATTGTCAAATATGTTTGTATTATATGTAACACAATTAACTAATAAAATATGAAGAATGGAGTGAGAGGTTTTTGAGTTATGTAAACAATATAATTATATATAGAATTTAAATTGTCTTAGTTTAAAAGATCAGAATCTCATCTCGAATAAATTCACGAAAAGAAAAAGTTTTCCAATAACCTACTCAAAAATATGTAAGCCCCTTTCCAAAACAAATACTTGATAATATTTTTTACGTGTAATAGTTGGAAACTAATACTTGAATATTGATCTATAATATTATTTTAATATGACTAATGGTAAAATATTAATTATAATAAACAAATTTTGAATTTTAATATTACATGAGTTAGAAGTCTGTAAAATCTAAAATATAATTTTATTAACACAGTATATTTTTATTCATTTATTATTGTTTTGTTATATCGATTTAGTTTTATTTGTATTTTATTTTGTTAATAACTTAGTTTCTTTTTAAGTAATTCTAAAATTACCAAAAATATAATATATTTAAAATATTTATTCAAATATATCTAAATATGGTGTTTCATTTTTATATATGTTTGCGTTGAGCATATTTGTATTTTGTATATCTAATAACACCTTGTTGTGTGCCATTTTTGGGTTTTAAAAAATGTGTTTGTCATTTCATTTTTATTGCTACGAACATGATTTTTTATTGATCAATGATAATACAATTTTAACATTATGTATTATATTTTATCGTATATTTTTTATTTAATTTTTCCAATCTTCATGCTATCATTTGTTTTAGAATAAATTTTAATTAGGTAATAGGTTTAAAGATGTAAATAAAATTGTATGTTGTAAATTTAGAATTTTTAGAGTAACTGGGCACTACTAACTAAGGAACAAATACTTAAGGAGTGTAATATATTCCAATGCTCCTTTCGTTTCGTGTCTTCCTTTTGGAAACTTCTGCTTATGAGATTTCCCCAGTGTACACGCCTCACAAAACCCGAGACTTCCTATCTCCTCTTTCTTCATGCACTCTCTCCTAGCAAGTGTCTCCATAGACCTCACATTCATGTGTGCTAGTCTTCTGTGCCATCGCCTAGTGTAGTTGACTGCTTCCTTTGCTGCATTTGCTTCTTCAACATTAAACAAAAAGGTGTGTAAAAGAAAACATAAATTGCGCCTCATCAGCTATTTATATTAATGGTCTTAAGTGTATGTTTATTTCTGTAAATTGTATATTATAATATTTTTAGTTAATAGTTGATGCAAAATGACAGTTTGTGAGATCTTATAAATAAGACACGCAGCCATTGACTGGAGCTGAAACTTTCTTCATTGATTCAATTATCTTTTGGAACTTCTTCAACTCCTCTTCACTAAGCTCAGGATCCTTCACCGTTTCTTCTGGTGACGTAGTTAAAAAGTAAAACATATCATGATTTTGTAAAAATATTGCAGAAACTAACCCAAACTCAATCATGACCTCAAATATGTTTATTAATATAACTTCATAAAAGATACCTTATTAAGCTGAACTCGTTACCAGGCTCATACTTAAAGCTTATCATCTTTGATAACTCTTATGATGCCCAACCTGTATTCAATACAGCTATTGAGTGTATCTTTAGCAAAAAAGGAGAAAGAAGAGGAGAAGTGGAAAGGAAATTAGAGCATGTAATTCTTACTTGTACACTTGCCACTGCAAAGAGGGACAAAGTCTCATCCGTTGATATTTTGGTGTTCCAGTTTCAGAGCTACCTAAAGAGGAAAAGAATAATCATTTTAAGAATGAGGCATATCATTTTGCAACTCGCTCAACTGGAGCCAGATAGACTACATGTTATTAGGTTGACAGCTTGCATTACCAGTTTTCAGATATGTGAGGCCTTATGTTCTAAGACTCCAACATATTAGCCTAAACAACAGCTCCTCCCTGTCCCGTAGACATAAGAAACCCCCAAAAGTTTCCTAGAACGTTACAATTCCAATAACCAATAAATGAGATATGAAAGCAAAAGTCTATCACTTAAGGTTTTATTAGTAGAACAAAGTCAGAGGTGGAAAAATTACATGATTAGTAAGATTAAGCTGCGGTGAATAGTTGAGCAAAGTCCACACTCGTTTGTGACTCCATTGAAGGAGTAGTGACGTCAAGCATACATGTTGCAGGATTGTACCGGCCTTGATCTTTGGAACCCCTTCAACAACCTGCAGAATAATGCTTTAGGTTTGATTACTCCAAAGTCTCCAATGGATATAACTAATGATCACAGCCAATACATAAATAAACCATTTAAAAGAGAAAAAAGACACCAAACCGAAGCAAAAAGAAAAACACTCAACCGAAACAAATTAAACCTAGATCTAAATCCAAACATCGTCTTGTCATCGGCTGCACCAAGCGTTGTCTTCTGCTTTAGGAAAAAACAGGTTATTGTACCATCACCACCGCGCCGTGCCTCCTCCGTGTTAAAGCTCACGACCACCAACTCTGCTCACGACAATGCTTCACGTACCACAAAACAAACAAATCAGAGTGAGAGAGACATATTGACCGGAAAAGTTCATGGAAAATAGAGGCTAAGAACTTCCCCTTTATTCATCTCTTACGATCTGAACCATGGAAGCCTCGTCCAGGAGAACAACTGTGACACAAAATAATCAATGAAGAAGAAAGACAGAGCTGAATCGAAACCATAAATAGAAAACTGATTGATCGAAGTTAAGTGGAGTATTGATTGTGTAGAATTGGATCAGTCGCTATGGTTTCAAGCGGGGAAGACGAAGTGGTAAAGGGGAAGATCGTCGGGTGCCTTTCTGTTTTTTTTTTTTTCGGCAAATGAATAATGAATGACGTGGATGATTTCTTAAATCCTATTGGTCAAATTTCCTATCCTACGTGGATAGCTTAAGAGAGCTTTTTCTCGACAATCCCATTCGGCGCTTAGGGTTACGCAAGGAAAGTGATGTGAGCGATACCTTGGGCTCACGGGCTGGCAGCGTAACCACGATTTCGAAGCCCAGAGACATAGCTTGGTTCAAGCCCATCAGAGGCAAATAAGTTGTGACATGGATGTATGCTTAGCTCCCATTGGTTGGAATTAAAAGAGTGATGTGGACACTCTATCTATGAAGCTTATTTAGGTTTTAGTATAGTATTGATTGTGGGCTTTTTATGGGCCATTATATATTCACGATTTTCTGACTTTGTGACTATTGACTCAGCAAAAACTAGGCACGTCTGATTTATTAGAATTTGATTCAATGTGGCTGATCGGCATTATTTCTGGTCAAAGTTGATTTTTATTTATTTTAAATAAATGTTAGTTTATAACAAAATCGATGCCTATCAAAACTAAAGCAGATAACTATTTTCTTCTTGGGATTGAGTGTGTACGTATTGGTCCTGAATTTGATTCTCGCTATCAATTAAATTATCATTATTTGGTATTTTTGGATTTGGTCTTCAGATAAACTGATTAATATAGTTAGATATAACAGACGGTTAATTTACACTCTGATATTAGTCGGAAAATATTCGAACTCGAATCATACAGTGTATTACGCTTTCAAGCTAATACACTTTGTATTACTAAGTATGTTTCTTTTGGAGTCAACCACAATAGCTGATAAAGTATATAAAAAAATTAAGCATTTTCCCGACATGTTATTTTCATTTCTACAAAACAAAAGATAGATTCAACATTCTACTGTAAGGAAAAGTCAGTAACTCAAACCAATATTGATAAGAAGTCAAGAAAGTCTCTAACCTAAGCATCATCATTAAGGACCAGAAGTTCACAAGAAAGAAAAAAGACTGAAAATATAATTTTTTGTTTGAACTCAAGATGTTGAAATATATGCCACGATACTTATACCATATAGACTGAAAAGCATTTTGTGAATTAAAGATCAAAATTTTCTCATAATATTGGAGACCGGAAGCTCATGCTTCTTCAGCTTCCATCAAAGGTCAGGGCATGTTAATTGGTTCGTCTCATAGCAAAAGATAGCATATTACTTTTGACCAACTTGATATATTCAGGATGCTAGGTTTGCACATACACTTCTGTAAATTTACAGACCAGCCTCTAAAATTCTTATGCCTTTTTCGGTACCAAAGACGATCTGAGCTTTACATAAACAGTATATATATTTAGGGGGTTTTAGATATATTTTTGGCTTAAATTTCATATGAATTCGAATTTTTCAGCTTGTGTTCACCAGCTGCCAAGTTTGCAGAGGAGTATTAAAACACAATGTAATGCGGTAAAGAAGAAACTCAATGCAATGTCTAGAAACCTAAAGAAATGTCAACAAACTCAAGAGTTTAAGGTATTCTTTGTATCTAGTTTCCTATGAATGTAGTTGTTATGTGATTGAGCCTTCTTCTTCTAAACCCTATTATTAGATCAATCGAATACATATTATTTTGGTGAACAAGTAACAAGAATTTTTCTCTTGTATTATTGTTTCTAAGTAATATCCTTATTAATTATTTGAGCATGAATGAGATTGCCTTTGATTAGAACTAGGAATTTGAATTATTTCTGCGGCTTCCGCCTCATTTGACCCGCCGTGGGGTGGCTGCGGGTCGAGTGACTAGGAAAATTTGGTTTGAGGATGCGGTTGCAGGTTGTGTGTTTTTTATGCAAGAAAGATATGGATCAGCTAAATTTCGACTGCATGTATATGTCAACCCGCAATTTTTTAACAGTTTTCATAAAAATATATAAAATATTATAAATAATTATATAATTTTAGTTATAAATATATTATTTAAATATTAAATATAATAATATAATATTATAATTATTTTTAATATAATTGATATTTACCACATGTTTGGCGGAACAAGTGCGGATATAATACTTTTTGTTTACGGATCATGTAGATCAGATTTTTGAATCATAAAAATGATTTGACATGTCGCGGGGTGGAGCGGAACAGCTCAGGGCGGATTGACTCGCAAACTCAGCCCTATCTAATATATACTACTGTTTTTTTCTCTACACCAAAAAGTTCAATTTTGAGCTTTATTGGAAATATTTTTATTTTATTTTATTATTCTAAGGTATCACAAGTCTATAGAGAAACTCAAACTAATTCCAAAAAGAGGTATAACTAGTGGATAGGCTCTCATTTTGGGAGCATTTATAGCTTAAGACTTTTTTATGTTAAAATTAAGTTATAACGTTTTTTGAGGGGGCTGCAGACTCTAACAATGCAAGCTTTAGGTAATGAATTTGAAAAAAAAATATTAATGGTTTATGTATTTTAATCAGGCAAAAAAAGAATGAAAAAAATATGTACCTTACAAAATCGAGTAGAAAAAAATATTAGTGGTTTATGTATTTTAATCAGGCAGAAAAGAATGAAAAAGAATAATCAAAAGAATATGTATCTTACAAAATCGAGTAGAAAAAAAATTAGTATTGTGAAAAACTATGAAAAATCTACAACATTTGCCGATCAGGTTTATTACGATGATTAAAATATAGGTTTGTTTTTGATTTTGGAAGCTAACAAATTCATAATCACGATTTCTACATAGAAAATCACATGTTCAAGCCCTTTGTACAAAGTGATCGTTACATGCATTTAAGATATATTCAATCCGTTTTATAATAAGCATCATTTAGACACATTTCACGCAGATTAGAAAAACACTAATGTATTCTCATTAAACGTATAAATATTTAAATAAAAATAAAATATATAATTATCTATTGGTTAGTTTAAAAAAAAGATTATGTATAAAAATTATATTAGAAATGTAAAATAACACTTATTCTGAAACAGAAAATGCTAAAATAATAGTTATTAAAAATATAAAAAAATGGTTGAAACCTAGATACAAAGCGTGTTTTATAGCACATATCAAAGGTCTACAACTCAATGATCAGCTAGAGACAATCTGTAGTCAGTCACACTTAGGGGTGGACACGGAGCGGATATCCGGAATTTTAAGGATATCCGTGATCTGATCCGTGCCTTACGAATATTCGATTTTTCGATCCGATCCGATTCGATCCGTAACTCTTCGGATATCCGGAACATCGGATATCCGCGAATATCCAATTTTTTCCGGATATCCGATTCGATCCGTAAAAAATAATAAAAAATTAAAAAAATAAATAAAAATAAAAGAAAAAGAAGAAAATCTGAAATAAAATAATAATAATTCATTACTTTTTTATAAAAAAATTACATACTTTCAAAATTTTTAATAACTAAATAATTAATTTAGTGAATAAAACATTATAAAACTTATATAAAGATATAAAAGTATGTATATTATATAATTTTATAAACATGTATACATATATATGTATATAACGGATCGGATCGGATATCCGTTTCTAAAAATATTAGTATTTGTGATTTGCTTCGTCTTTTACGGATATTGGATTTTAGTATTTGCTTCGATTCGTTAAGTTACGGATATTTGGATTTTTCGGACCAAATCGGAACGAATAACGAATCGAATCAAAATTTACGGATATTTTGCCCACCCCTAGTCACACTAATGCTTCTACTTGATATTCGGTCTTGGCGAGCTTTGCCCTTGGAGGAAAATTGCCATTATACCTTCTATAGTGATATGAACCACTTTCAAATTAGTTGATTCATAGATAACGAGTTGTAGAGTATATGTTTTCAAAGGGTTTTCCTTATTAAAAGCTTTTTTATTCCTCATTTTCTAAATAAATCAAATAACTAAATTTAGAAAATATTCACGACTATATCTAGATATGATGGAATGGCACAAATAGCCCAAGTCTAAGAAGAGTGCTGGGAACTGGAATGTGATTAGTGGATTCATCTTCAGCTCAATTTTCTACTATAAAACAAAATCTTTAGTACTTTCAAAAATATATAATAAAGGCATTTTTTACTTCCAACTGTATTTGATGTTTCTCATTACATTATTATTCATCTCACTGTTCATCTATGGTACGTGTCCATCGCTTTTTGTTATTTTATACAAATCATTCACCGCTATTATTTAAATCTATTACTTTAGTTTCCAATGAAACAAAAAGTATTCTGAAGACGTCACAAGAAATCATGCATTCAATCCTTAAAAGTATACCTTATAAAACATACTATTTTGTATGTACTAATTTAAATTTTAGATTTGATTGTTTTAGTTGTAAACGTTTTCATAATCATAAACTTGAACGCAATACTTTTAGGTTTTTGCATGAAATCGACAGTCCATTTAACCGGTCTTGGACCTGAATTTGTGTCTAATGAGTAATAATTTCATCTATCAACCATCAAAAGCATCAATTATCAAAGAACTTGTCCATTCTATATATGCTTTTATCGATGACAGCCCTTTTATCCAAACAATCCAAATGTAAATTAAGATATATCTTCAATATATAACATTATAGCAAAAGACAAAAACTTTCACCAAAAATGGTGAAGATCTCAAAGAGGTTCCAACTAAAGGTTCTAAAGGACATGATTCTCTAGCTATGCTCTAATTTTAGATAATAAAAAACTTCAAAGAGAAACCCAAAATAAACAACAGAAGAAAATTAAAGGGGCCCTGCATGGAGATGACAAGTCATCATCACCACTATGATACTTATCTACTCTAAATAACACACTGAAACACAATAATAATTAAACAACAAAAGAGCCTCTTGGTTTAGTGATCCCCACATGATGATGACGACAATGACATTGATAATGATGATGATGTGGATGCCTTGTAGTTGAGAGTTTTCATGGTGATAATGTTAACAAGAGATGGAATTCATGATCGATGCACATGGATGATGATGATGAGATATTATATTTTACTTACTCCAAGAATCCAGTTTTTGTCAAAACAGCATTTCTCATTTTGCTTAGATCTCTTCCTTTGAGTGTTCTCCCAACTCCTTCGCACATGGAAAAAGATGAGATCTGTGTTTTTGCTAGCTTTCTTGCAACCCATTCATGTGGAGGAACCATGCAACCATCATCATCATCATCATCTTCATCACGAGAATGCAAATTATGACTACTACTCTCCTTGCTCCTTGCGTTACCATAAACCTTGGACCAATCAGGAACATTCATAGGTGCAGATGACTGTTTTGCCTCTGAGACCTCCTTGTTTCTATGAATGTTCCATGGTGAAGATGTACAAGAAGTAGAAGAAGATGGGGAAGAAAAATGACTTTTGGGTACTTTTATTTCATGACCTGGAGTTTTTACTTCTCTCAAAACTGACCACACATCTTCCTCCTGAAACTCATCTTCCCCTTCTAGCCTCACTGCAGGAGCCTTTCTGCTACTAGATTGGCTTCTTTTTGCTCGTGAATCCATAGATGGATAAAAGGGAGAGACTGATATAGATTAAATCACCAAATAATACACAAGTAGAGCCAAGAAAAAAAATCTTCTTCAACTACTAATGCAAATTTTCTTGCTTTTTTAACCGTTTTGAAAGTTAAAAAAAGAGATCGGCACAAAGAACACTAAACCATCTCTCTTCCCTGGCAAATGGAAAAGAAAGACTAGTCATGTATATGTAGAAAGCTTCAAAGCGTACAAGACCCTCCCGACGAGACAGAGGATTCAGAAAACTCCAAAGGTAGTAATAATTTTGTACTAGTATAGTCTTTAATGCTTCTTAAATAAATTAAAGAAGCGCAAAAAAAAAATTAAATATAGTTATAGATTGCACTACAACATATAGCCTTTGGTACTATTTTCTACTGAGACCTGCCAAAATCATTGACAGAGTCTGATTCATACAATATGACAAAACAATTGTACTATAGGAAAAGACTTGCTTTTATGTCAAAATATTTACTTTTAAATTTTCTTTTTCCGGTAAAATTTGAATGATTTATTACAAGAAAAAAAAGTCTCTAAATGTTATCCCAAAATAAGAGGACGAAATTAAACCCAAAAGTGACTTTAATGATGTTACCTGATTAGAGTTTTACTGACCAACTTATCCAAAAGAAAGAAGAGTGAGAGAGAGATGACTTCCTGCATTTAATTCAATAGAGTTTCTATTTAATAACTAGATTTTAGTTTTATTCGCTGTATAAAAACTATTGGAGGACTCTAGTCTCTTATGTAATACACAAAAAAATACTACAAACTTTGGGAAAATGAGCATTTAATTCCCCAAGTATTTGCAATCGGTAATTTTAATACCAAACTATGGCTCGCGCGATTTAATGCCCCAACTAACTATTGACCTGGCCAATTAAAAACTACGAAAGTCAACAGTTAAGTATAATCCTTTGTCGTTAGTTTAATATAATCCTCGTTAAGTTCAAAATCAAAAATTTCCAAATTGAAAACCCTAACTCCGAGAGAGAAAACGATTCCGACGACTCTATAGACGATTTCCGACGAGATTTTGGTGAAGCCATTCACCGGAAGACGGGAAAGGTGGAGGGATAAGATTCTGACTCGACGGGGAGCTTCGAATCCCATAATTCCTGATGTTTCTAATGATGTAGAAGTTTCCGACATTCCCGAAGTGCCAAGAGTTCCTGAATCTCAACCTGCTACTGAAAGGTAAATTCGATAGGACTTGTTTTTATATTTCATTGATTGTTCTTATTGATATATGTTTTCTGTTGTACTTAGGACACAAGACGAAAAAAGTTCTAGGTTTAATGAAGAGGGTTCTGGTGTTGGTCGGGAAGTAATAGAAAAGGGTTCTGGTTTTGTTTGGGAAGGAACAAGAGAGGATTCTGGTGTTGTTCGGGAAGGAACAGAAAAGGGTTCTGGTATTATCCGGGAAGGAACAGAAAAGTGTTCTGGTGTTGTTCGGGAAGGAACAGAAAACCTAGAGGAAGAAACAGTGGAAGTGGTGGCTGAAGAAGAAAATGTGGAACCAGACAATGAAGAAGAAACTATGGAGTTTGCTAATAATTCTTCTGTTGAGGGATATGATTGTGTTGTTGAAGATATGGCTGGATATAGAGAGTTTGAGCCGGTGCTGCAATTAAATGATGGTGAATATGTTGATGTACCAATTCGTGTAGACGATCTTTATAGAGAGGCTGCCTATGAAGATGTAGATGGAGACTATGTGGATGGTGATGTGGCTAATGATGATAGTGGAGATGATATTTGGAATGACGATCTTATTCCGGATCCATTATTAGATGATGATCGTCAGGATGAAGAAGAAGAAGGAAGGGAATTCAACTATGGCGATGATGAGATTTTAGTTCTAGGGAAGACATTTAATAACGCTGATGAGTTTAAGTTTGATGTTCTTAAGTATTCATTGAAGACGCAATACGACATACAGTTTTATAAATCATCAGCGGACATACTTGGAACTCTCTGCACACAACATGAAAAATAACAATGTCGTTGGAGATTATATTGTTCTTTCGAGAGAGGCAGGAACAAGCTTATGGTGAAAGTGTATTTGAATACACATATTTGTGTGAGGTCAGGTTATACAAAGCTGCTGAAGAGTGGAACCATAGCACAACAATTTGAGGAGAGACTTCGAATCAATCCTAAAATCAAGTGTAAGGAGATAGTTGATGAGATAAAGAGAGAGTACAATATGATTGTGTCTGAGGAACAATACACATAAAAGGTCTTACATGTTCATCCATATTTTCTTACTACCAAACACATAAATTGTATTACATTTTCATACTTATTCTTCTTATCAAACACAAGTGAACTTTCACCTTGGTCAAACATCTTCTCAAAGAAGACAATAATGGCCACAACACACAAGTCACCAAAAAGCACAATGGTTTTTCTTTTGAATTTTTTCATCTCGTTTTTGCATCCTTGGATATCTTCTTTCAAGTTCTCGATCTGAAGCTTTTGGTCCTTTATTAAAAACATCCCTTCAACCTTCAGCTCATTCACTTCTTCATATGTTCCATCCTCAACCCACTTGAACAAGTGACCATCCTGAAATACACATATGAAGATAAAGATGAAGAAAGTTATCAATCGCTCACACATGAGAATAAGTTTATCTTACCTCTCGGGAATAAGTACATCGGAAATAAGGACGTCATGGATTAGCTATGGACTTTGATGTAAAGATCTTACCCGGACTTCCACAACACACATTTTTTTGGATATCATGTCTCTCCATAAACGATTCCACAACTATATGAATCGCTCATGCATTTTGGACCTAAATCCTCCTACACACATAGCCACCAACAGTAAAGTTGAAATCTATCTTATACAAACACCTTTTAGTCTCATCATTCACTCGATTCTTCAAAATAGTGTCAAGAACATATGACTTATAGATTCTGATCCAGAAGAAATTTGAGCTGTTTCAAGACAAAGTTTCTTGTTCTTCTCAAAGTTCTTCATCACGTCGCCGGATTTTCTCTCTTATCTCGCCAGAAATCACCTCTAATGTTGCTGGAATCGCCTTCTCTCAACATTAAGGTTCCACATTTGCAGATGTCGAGTTATGTCATAAGCAAGAGAAATTAAACTAACGACAAACGTTTAAGAGTTAACTGTTGACTATCGTACTCTTTAATTGGCCTGGTCAACAATTAGTTGGGGCATTAAATCGCGAGAGCAATAGTTCGGTATTAAAATTGCTGATTGCAAATACTTGGGGAATTAAATGCCCATTTTCCCTACAAACTTTTGGGTTAAAATGAACAATTTTGGTGTGGTTAAAAAAATAAAAGTTTTGGTTGCGTTGGGTCGTAAGATTAAGAAGTTTTACATTTAAAAAACTCAAAAAGCTAGAAATAGCATGTTCATGTGACATGTGATGAGAAAAACGTCATAAATCATCCCTCTTCCTTCCTTTGTTTTTGTTATTACATCAGTCGTGCGGTTTTGTTTTCTTACAGAAGCGTTAGAGAACCGTCATCAAGAAAACCTACGTCATAATATTTTTCAAGTTTCAATAAAGGTCAATGACTCAAGGTAAAAGAGTTTTCAGTAAAGGTTGATGAGATAGTCATGTAAAGTTGCCTAATCTTCGAAATCTCTATGCGTGTCTCATGCTTTTTATTTTAACCGAATTGAAGACAAACTTGAGTTACAATATATTCACAAATTTCATGGATTATTTTCATTTAGGAAGTGTTGGTATAGACATATGAACTTAGAAGAATGTCCTTTTAAAGTATTAAATGAATTCGTGAGATATTATATATGCATTTTATGAAGTATGCTAATAAGAGTCCATCTCAATTCTCAAACAACTGTGTAATATAGTTAGAGACTTAGAATTAACCCTTTGCCCAAAAAGTGTAGAAAACATGAAAAATACAATTGAAGTCAAGTAATTTTTTTGGTAAGAAATTGGGAGAGAACTCCTAAATTTTATTTCAGAACAAACTTTAAGCTTACAAATGAGCTAGTCGTGGCCTTATAGGTCCAACAACATCCTCTTGCAACAAAACAGCAACCTCAGGCGGTGCCTCATCTAATCTACGAAAACCAAACGGAAGAGAAAATGCAAGGTGAGCAAACCCGTCAGCTAAGCGGTTTGCTTCCCTATACACAAATAAATACATATAAAAACATTTTCTTATATTCTCATATTTCTGATATACCTCATGAGATGATTGTTTGTTGAACTGATGTCTTGCATAATTGCATTGTTTCACCCATTCCTTTTCATGCATTTTCATCATGTAGGTTAGATTCTAGTCATGTTTAGGTTGCATTTTGCATACATGAGTCCTTATCAGTTATTGGAGCATCTTATGGAGCTTTTGGAGACATTGGGATGCATTTGGAGCTCAAAAGATATGAAAAGGAGGTTGATTGGTCGAGAAGAGCCTGGAGCGACCTGCAGAGGTCGCTGTGAGACCTTGCTCCAGCTGGAGCGACCTTGACGACCAAAGCTAGAGCGAGCACTCCAAGTCGCTCGGCTTTACACGGCTCGAAGACGAAGAAAATGCTCCGGAGCGACCCCTCGCAGCGACCATCCGAGGTCGCTCCCAAGGCCAGAGCGACGTGTTGGAGCGACCTGCGGAGGTCGCTGCGTGTTTCCTATTTTCGATTTCTTTTTAATTCAAGGACCTATTTGCAATTACTTATGTCGTTTTGGCACTCTGAAAAACCTATGTTTAAGACTGATTGTAGCCACTTTTGGGCAGTTTATCTGTTGTGGAAGAGAAAAACACAAAATACTCTTGGAAAGTTCATCTTTTGGATTCATTGTTCTCTTGTTATTGATTTCTTATTGATTTCCTGTGTTCATCTACATGTTTAATCTGAAATCCAGTATGGGTTTAAGGTTTAACATGAAGATTAGTGAGTAGTTCTCTTTTGAATTCATGGGTTAGGGAGACTAGGGTGATTAGGTTAGATCAAAGATGTTTTTAGTGTAGATCAATCTCAAGCCTTGCTAGTAGAGTGTTCTTACAGCCTCTTTCGTTCTGATCATTCGAAAGTTGTTCTCTAGACATTTCCCACCCAAAAGGTGTTTGTTGAAATGTCCGAGACAACTCTGCTAGGCTCTTAATGCATCTTGCCAAAGACATTTGTTGTTAAGAGGGTTAGGATAGCTAATAAACCTGTTCTTATTGATTGCTTTCATATCATTCAGCCAAAGAGATTTGATGTTGAGATGTGTTAGCAAATGAGCATTCATCTAGATATAGAGCTTGCTTAGGATCGTGTTTAGGCTTAAGGTCATTTGTTTGATTCATCATTTGTCATCTTTGTCTGATACTTGATCACCCGAAATCATATTCCCATGCCCATGAGTTCTCTTTTATCATATTTAAGAAAGTCATTCATCTACTGCGTTTTAGTTCTATCTTGTCATCATAGTTAGTTATTTGTTTCTGAAATCATTTTAAATCATTGGTTGCATTTAGATTAAGTAAGTGCTTGCATTCTTAGTGCTTGAAATCCTTCAGAACTGGTTCGACATATTACTTCCATTTTACTATCATTTGACTTAGATGCCTCAAAATCCTATCCTAGAAATTGAGGTCTTTGATGTGTGGGGTATTGACTTCATGGGACCATTTCCTTCATCATATGGGATCAAGTACATTCTTGTGGCTGTTGACTATGTCTCAAAATGGGTGGAAGCTATTGCTAGTCCCACCAATGATGCTAGAGTGGTGACCAACATGTTCAAGAGTATTATCTTTCCAAGGTTTGGAGTTCCAAGAGTTGTGATCAGTGATGGGGGTTCTCACTTCATTAACAAGCTGCTCGAAGGACTTCTAAGGAAGAATGGTGTGAAGCATAAGGTAGCAACCCCTTACCATCCTCAGACAAGTGGTCAAGTTGAGGTCTCAAACAGAGAGATCAAATCCATTCTGGAGAAGATTGTGGGGATCACGAGGAAAGATTGGTCTAATAAGCTTGATGATGCACTTTGGGCCTATAGGACAGCTTACAAGACACCTTTAGGTACCACACCTTTCAACCTTGTCTATGGGAAAGCCTGTCATCTACCTGTGGAGCTTGAGTACAAGGCATTATGGGCAGTGAAGTTGCTGAACTTCGACATCAAAAGTGCTAAGGAGAAAAGACTTTTCCAGCTACATGAGCTCGATGAGATAAGGATGGATGCTTTTGAGAATTCAAGGATCTACAAAGAAAAGACCAAAGCTTTCCATGACAAGAACATTCTGAAAAGAGAGTTCCGAGAGGGAGACCATGTCCTTCTCTTCAACTCTAGGCTGAAGTTGTTTCCAGGAAAGCTCAAGTCAAGGTGGTCCGGTCCATTCAAAGTCAAAGAAATCAGACCTTATGGAGCAATAGTTCTATGGAGCGCTGATGGAAGTTACTTCACAGTGACTGGGCAGAGGGTTAAGCTCTACAAGGCGGATGCACCAGAGGAAGATGGAGTTTCAACTCCACTTTCTGATCCTACCCCAGCCTAATCCAAAGGAGGCAAAGTCAAGCTAGCGACTCAAAACAAGCTCACTTGGGAGGAAGTCCCATGTATATCCTTTGTAAATATTGCATTAGTACTTTCATTTTCTTTTTCTTTCATCTTATTGCATTAAAAAAAAAAGGGAAGTGAAGTTCTATGCAGGTTTTGGGTCGACTTGGTGTGAGCCAAAAAGGAGCATCGTCGGAGCGACCACACCGGAGCGAGGTCGAGCAGTCGCTCCAGCTGGGAGCGACATTATCAGAGCGACGAGCCTAGGTCGCTCCAGCTGGGAGCGACCCTCATGAAGAAACGTGGAGCGACTACTCCAAGTCGCTCGGCTCACACGCGACGGAGAGAAGAAAAAATGGCCTGGAGCGACCCCTCACAGCGACCACTCCAAGTCGCTCCAGGTCCGGTTCAGGTAAGTGATTTCTAATTCTAACCCCGGTTCGATTCGATTAAACCGGTTTTATTCACTTAAATCGAACCGGTCGACCCTCTCCCCTACCCAAAACCCTCGATCTCACCCCCTCCACTCTCCTCTCATCTCACAAACTCTCAAACTCTCTCAAACTCTCTCATCACCAAAACCTCCATAACTTTCTCAAATCTTCACCAAATCAACTGATTCTTGTTTCTAAACCCTCACTTTCGCCCCAGTAGCCCCATTCTCATAATCTACTCGCCATTTACATTCATCCAGAGCAAGGTATGAACTTTCTAAACTCAATTTCGTAGGTCCATGAACCCTAGAAATTGAAATTCGAATTTTGGTCCTTTTTTTGCTTGATTATGATAAAATGGGCTAGGGAAAGTATGTATATCAAGTTGATTTGTTGATTTCATGGTGGAATTGAGATTAATTTGAACTTTGCCAAATTAGGGTTCATGGATTTGGAGATTTCGAAATTGAACTGAAGTGATGGTGTTTGTGTTTGAGTTTGGTGTGTTGTGATGTGTATAGACTTGTTTCAAGCAATTTTCTCATCCTAGAGCTTCGATTGAGAGAAGTTGTACTATCTTGTATTTCTTTTCTTATCTTTTTGGATGAGAATTGTGATTTTTCTTGCTTGTGGCTTGGTGAATTGGTGCTTAACTTATCTAAATGGTTGAATTGAGTTAACTTGATCTTAAATTGGAGTTCATTTGTTGAGTTGACTTGCTTTTCCATATTCATTTTGCCAAGCCTTTGTCCCTTTCCACTTCCTTTGCTTACTCCTTTTCAAGCTTTGAATTTTTCAGGTACCAATGGGTAAGAAAACAAGGGCACAGTTGACAGCTGAGAAGGAGGCAAGAGATGCGGAAGATTGGGCACAAAGAGGAAAGTCTCTAGAAGCTGAAACCGCTGCAACAGGGACTGAGAGGACTACTAGGCAACGAACTCAGGCTGCAAGGAGGTCCACTGAGCAAGTGCAGAGAACAGAAACGACTTCACCTGCGAGGAAGTCCACTGAGCAAGTGAAGAAAACAGAACCGACTTCAGCTGCAAGGAAGTCGACTGAACAAGGGAAGAGAGCAGGAAAGAGTATTGCAACTCCCACTGATGAGGAGAGTGAGGAAGGTGAAGAGGAGTCAGAAGAGGAGCCTGCACCTGCGAAGAAGGCAAAGATGACAAAAGGAAAAGGTGTTGCTGTTGAAAGGGACAGGGGAAAGACTCCAACTCCGGAAGAGCTGTATGATCACCTGATGAATGGGATGGGCTGGCAGGCAACGAGGTTTGCTGACCTTGAGCTACTGAAGGCACTAGAGATCGATTCAGATATGGCGGAACTGTTGGGGCATTTGAAAATGCCAAAGCTTCTCACCATGGCTTATCCCACCTACAAGGAGCTCACTTCCCAGTTCTTGTCCACTTTGGAAGTCACCTACCACGACTCTAGACATGTACGGCAGGGATGGGGGAAAATCAAGTTCAAGATCGATGGAAGGGTCTACTACATGAACTTCAGAGACATTGGGACAGTCATGGGTTTCCAAGATGCAGAGGAGACCACTCTTCCAAGGTGCGACGGCCTCCCGAAGAAGCTGTGGGAGTTGATTACTGGAATCAACCACAGGACCGGCGCTGACAAGAACTCTCGCATCCGATACCCTACAGTGCGCTACCTCCACCGACTGCTTGTACACCTCTTCTACCCACGGAAACAGCATGGTAACGTCCCAGAGGAAGATCTCCGCCTTATCTGCCCTGCTATCAGTCCCTACACTACTCCGGGACAGCTACCACTCCCCAGCACAGACATCTACGCCAAATTTGGGATGGTAGGATTCTTTGTGAGTCGTCTTGAGCACTACAGAGACTGGGCTTGGACCACAGGGGACAAAGAACCCAAGATAGGGATTGGAGGGATGATCACACCTCTCCTACAGGCTCAGTACATCAACTTAGGAAAGGGTGGAGTTGGTCCAAAGCTCATTGATGGAGCCTACTTGAAGATAGCCACCTACTTCAGTGGGATGTACCAGGGCAGTTACGTCTACCACTATCGCTTGGCAGGAAGGAAAGCTGAGGTACTCCTCCCAAACATGGACCTGACGAGCTTGATCGTCCCTGGAGTCATCAGCTTTGACCTTTCCCCGACAGACTTCTTTGGGGAACACAGGACTCTCGATCCCGTTGTTGAACTAGGTCGACCTTGGCAACCAAGGGAGTCGAGAGAGACTGAGCCAGAGAGACCTGCTAAGGCGGCTTCTCCACCCGTCTATGGTCAACCACGCTACTCCTTCCCACCCTACAACGGGGTTCTTCCACATGGTGCTCTTCGTGATGCTCATGAGCACATAGGCCGGCTGCAGCGATGGAACAAGGCTCAGGACAGGACAATTGAGAAGTTAAAGACCAAGTGCAAGGCGCTTAGCCAGACGGTGAAGCAGCAGGCCAAGTTCACATCCAAGATCTTGAGGAAGATGGCTGATGTGCTGACGAGGGGAGGTATAGCAGGATGTAGCAGAGCAGACTTCGAATTCCCGGACGCTCCACAGCCCCGGCGTCCACCTCACCCTGCTACCCTCACCTTCCCCCTCACTGAGAGACAGGAGCAGCGCCTAGACAGGAACCCTCCCATCCAACCCTCATCCTCAGGAAACAAATCTCCATCCTTGGCATCTTCAGATGACGACATAGAGGTTGAGGAGGTTCAGAGTCAGCACTGGTACGGAGACTACAGTTCAGCTGGAGGCTACTACACCTACTTCCCACCAGATGATGGCGCTGGCCCATCTGACTCCACTCACCACCCATAGAAGGTAACCCGCACTTCTCTCCTTGTAAATACCAGTTTTTCTTGCATTTAGATTTCTTTTGGGTATCTCTCTCGACTTAACAACACAGGGACTGTGTGAATTAAGTTTGGGGGAGGTACTGTGAGGGGTAAAACTCACACCTAGATTTTAGATCAGGTTTTATATTTAGGAAAGGTTTGGGAAAGATTATCGCGGGCTGAATCCCGTAAGAACTTGTTGAATGAACTTCGATTTGTATTGATATAATAGAAATGGGATGGTTACAAAAGATGATCTTTGATGAATACAAAGATTACAAGAAGAAAAAGAATAAAGACTCGATCGGAGCGAGAGTTAAGAAGATGAAGAAGAAAGGCGGCAAGAATAAAGACTCCGGTCCTCACTTTCCTTCCCTCTTGAAGGGTCAGGACGTTGTCAATCTTGCCGTTCAAGCTCACGGCAAGAGCAATCTAGTTAGAGCTTGTGCTGAAAACGAGAACCCCGAGACCGCTCCGGAGGGTTGGTTCTGCGTTCATGAAAAATATATCTCCAAGTGCCACCTTAGATTTCCTCTTCCCACCCTTTTGCTGGATCTCTTAGATCATTACCAGCTAGCTCTTCCTCAACTTTGCCCGTCGGTCATCCGAGTGATCAACGGGTTCATCACTAGAGCCAAGGAGGAAGGAGTTATCGTTGGGCTGTCCGAGTTAATGAGTCTCTTCTCGATAAAGGAGAGCACTTCCAAGGATGGCGGGAGCGGTACCTACTATCTCCCCTGTCGCCCAGGGCTAGGCGTTTTCAAGTTCTCGGCCAGTGATGATGACTGGCGCAAGAAGTATTTTTATGTTAAGATTGACCCTTCGACGGTTCCTGTAGGCCGTGACCTCAGGAACTCATGGTCTGATATTTCCGGTTAGGATTTTAGGGATATGCTCACATGTTTATCTTTGTTTGTCATATTATGCTAATTGTCTCTTGACTCCTTTTGCAGAAATCAAAGATCCTGTCAAGTTATCTAGCAAACTCACTAGAGCTCTCTACAGGAAGCTACAGCACAGTCCTAACACTTGGGGGGCTTACACCACTTCAAGAGTCGGATCAGCTAGGTTTCCTGAACGATATCAGGCGTCCTTCCCTGATTCAGTGACGGTTGCTGGTTTAGAAGGTAACCTTTTATTCTTAATTCATGATTTTTACTATCCGAATTTGTCTCATGCGATTAATGAATCTTTTTCATGTCTTAGTTTCTGAAGGTGATTCCGTTCTCGAAGTTTCCTCCGGAGCAAGTACTTCCTCGAAGACTCATTCACAGAAGATGCCAATTCAACCTTCCTTCCGTTCCAGGGGTAGATCGACCAAGGCTGCCAGCTCCTCTAGAGGGAGTGACAAGAACCAGGGAGGATCCTTTCTTGACTCTGTGAAGGAGGTTCTTGACGAAGGAGGCTCTGCTCCTGCTAAAGGTGTTAGCTCTTCGGAGCCTAAGGTTCAGGAAGTTGGTCTTTCCTCCGAGGTCCCGATGACTGAGGCTGATCCTCAAATAGTGAGGGATCCTCCGGAGCTTGAGCCCCCGAGGAACAAGAGGTCCCGAACCGACCAGGTTGACAGACCTTCGAGGTCTTCCTCCTCCTCCTCTAGAGGAGGAACCGTTGGCTGGAACTTTGCTCATTCGAAGCCTGGATCGGTTTTGGACGATCCGTGGGGTTTAGCTACTTTGATGAGGCACATGAAGAGTCCCGGGTGTTCCCTCCCCTCGATCTCCAATCTCACGCACAAGGATGAGTACGTCGATATTGCTCATCACATGGGTCAGGTATGGAGTTTATTTCATCTTTCAGCTTTTTCTTTGGAAGATTTCGCTAAATCGTTTTCCGTTTTCTGCAGCTGGCTGGTGCTATCAACAGAGCTCAGTTCAAGTTTGAGGACGCTGTACACAATGCCCCTAGTGCTGAGGAACTAGCCCAGGTCACTGAGTTGGTCAAGGCCAACAAGGCTGAGCTCAATCAGACTCGGGCTCTGATCTCGGATCTCCAAGCCGAGGTGAAGAGGCTTGGCTCTAAATGTGATGCTCAGCAAGGGACGATCGAGAGCCAGCTGATTGACCTCCAGGTGAAAAATAGGAAGATTGAGGAGTTGGATGCTGCTCGGAAGATAGCCGAGTATCAAGTCAAGGAGTTGATTGCCACATCTCAAAGCAGCCAGAAGAACAAGGAAGCTGAGGTCAGGCTAGCCGTCCGGAGAGGAAAGAAGGAGGTAGCCGAAGCCTACAACAAAATTCTGGTTATCGTCAAGGAGAAGTTCTCCAAGAAGAAGGACGAAGTCGACCTCCTGGTTCATGCTCAAGAGATTCAAGCCAACACCGAGCTCCTGAAAGACATACTGGATGGCGAGATTAAGAGTACTCAAGACGAGTATGATAACTTGGTGGCAATAATGCCGGAAGCTGTTGCGGCATACGAGAAGGCTCAGGTCTCGGACTTCTCGATCGGCAAGCTCCCTCTTCCCCAACTCTCTGAGAGCTCAGGTACTTTTGAGGTTAATATGTTTAATCTCTCCTTTTCTGGAGAGTTCGGTTCTAATTTGGGATTGGTGGGTTCTTACTCAGCCCCAGTCGAAACCGCCTCTGGAGGTAGTGACAAGGAGATGGAGGAAGAGGTCCCTGAGGAGGAAGATCCAGCTGGTAAGGGAGCTGAGAAGAACTCGGATGACAAGGAAGTTTAAGAGCTGAGGCTCTTTCATGTTTTCTAGGATTTCTGCCCGATGGGCTTTGTTTTCATTTGTTTCTAAAACTTATGGGCTGAGGAGGTCTTTAAACCTTTATCTGTTCGTACTTTGAATCTTTGTTAGCCTGGGGAGGCTTTTAAACCCTTGTTTAATTTCAAACTTGGTTTTCGTTTCATTTTGAGTTTTTGGCTTTAGTCGTGAAATATGACAACTTTGATCATAATCGAATCTTACGATAAGTCTGGAGGACTTTGGTCGTTTTTAGTTCTTTAAGAGGAATTCTTGGAGTATCGGGATTAGCTTAGAGTTTTTAGGAACCTAAGTTTAATCTGGACACCTTAGGTGGGGGTTCTTGGAAACCTGAACTTGTTTGTGGGATTTTAAGACCCGTTGAAGTTTGCTTAGGATTTTAAGCCTTTGTGATTTGATGAGGATTTTAAGACCTCGAAGATTTGATAAGGATTTTAAGACCTTGGAGAATTGACAAGGATTTTAAGACCTTGGAGATTTGGTAAGGATTTTAAGACCTTAGGTCCAGGTTCGTCGAGACCTGATATTGTCTGAAGGATTTTAAGACCTTAGGTTCAGGTTCGTCGAGACCTGATATTGCTTTGAAAGATTTTAAGACCTTAGGTTCAGGTTCGTCGAGACCTGATATTGCTTTGAAGGATTTTAAGACCTTTAGGATTGTTAAGGATTTTAAGACCTTAGGTTCAGGTTTGCAGGGACCTGTTTTGTTAAAGAATTGAGATAACGAGAATAATTTCTTTATTGATAATTGGATACATGGTATCATAGTAATCATACAATTGATGTATTACGACGATCATACACTTGCTGCGCGGGCTATGTGATTTTAATCAGACATATGCCCCCTTTGATTGTAGTGAACGAAGTGTTTGAAATGAGGTTGGGGCTGCACTCATGACGGAGTTGCCTACGTAAACAGTCAAGGGATCAAGCCTAACGTAGTTCAGGAGACTTTAGGTACCTAATGGTAATATCTCTTAAGATTCGTGGCGTTCCACGATCTGATTTCAGGTACCCCGGTTCGCACCTTTCGGAGCTTGTAAACGCCAGGTCGTACTACATGGATGATCTGATAAGGACCTTCCCAGTTAGTTCCTAACTTCCCAGCATTTGGTTCTTTGGTTCCTTCGAAAACTTTCCTAAGTACTAGGTCACCTACAGCGAACTGCCGGAGCCTGACTTTGGAATTGTACTGTCGTGCCATTGCTTGCTGATAGTTCTGAATGCGAATCAAAGCTCGGTCCCGTCTTTCCTCGATTAGATCGAGGCTGTCGGTTAGGAGCTGATCATTAGCTGCGGGATTGGACGTACAGAGTTCCCGGCGGAGGCTACCAGCAATGGTTTCAGCTGGAACGACAGCTTCCATCCCATATGCTAAGGAGAAAGGAGTTTCTTCTGTAGCTTTTCGTGGGGTGGTCCGACATGCCCAAAGTACTTCAAGTAACTTCTCTGACCAGAGTTCCTTCTGGGTTCCGAGGCGTTTCTTGAGGTTTGCTAATACTGATTTATTAGCAGCCTCCGCCTGTCTGTTACCTTGAGGTCGGCGAGGTGATGAGAAGGTTAGGCGAATATTCCACTTGTCACAAAATATTTTGAAATCGTGGGATATGAATTGTCCTCCATTGTCAGTTACGATTTCGTATGGGACGCCGTGTCTACACACGATATCTTTCCATACAAATTGCTTGACCTCGACCCTGGTTACCTGCTGGAAAGCTTCAGCCTCTATCCATTTCGTGAAGTAGTCCGTTAAGACTAAGAGGAAGCGTAGCTTCTTCTTTCCACTTCCTGATGGTACTAGTGGTCCCACGATATCCATGGACCATCTCATAAATGGGTAAGGGGCGGATATGTTAGACAGCTTTTCCGCAGGTTGGTGTATAATCGGTGCATGCCTCTGGCATTTGTCGCATGAAGAGGAATAGGCCTCACAATCTGCAATAATGGTAGGCCAGAAATATCCTTGTCTTTTGATTCTGATGGCTAGAGCTCTTCCTCCAGAGTGGTTCCCGCAGGAACCGTCGTGCATTTCCTTCATGAGTCTCATAGCAACGAGGCCATGGACGCATTTTAGGTAAGGTCCGGAAATGCTTCGTTTGAGGAGGACGGATTTAGTTACGCAATATCTCGCGCTTAATGCTTTGAGCTTTCGAGCCTCCCATTTATTGGGTGGAGTCTTTCCCTCCAGGATGTATTGCGTGATTGGAATTCTCCAATCCTCTCTTCCTACAACTTTGTTATGAAGAGACGAGGGAGGTTCCTGTTCGGGACCTGGTGTCGTGGTGCCCCCGGAGGTATTGGTAGGATTGGGCTCCAGGGAGTCTGAATTCCGAGGAATACCTCCAGATGAACTTTGGAGAGCTGTACGGCTTCTGGTTTTAACTCTGCAGATGATTGGGTCTGAGTTGGTGCCCCCGGGGGTATTCTTGAGATCAGGCTCTAGGGAGTCTGAATTTCGAGGAATATCTTCCATCATTTGGATTGTGTTCCCGGAGGTGTGCTTTTTAGAGCTGCATATTCTGGTTTTTGGAAACCAAAATGTTGTGACAACCTGGGTAGCTACCGTTTCAGGGCAGGTACCCTCGAGTTGCGCTGTTAGTTTGCTCTCTTTCTCAGCTTTAGTAGCTATGTCGATGCTTGGTTTCTCGATTCCTTCTACGGGTATAATCCGTTTTACGAGGGGGTCTGACGTGGAGGCTAAAGCAGCCAACGCATCTACTGAGGAGTTCTCTCCTCGTGGGATTCTCGTTAGCTCGAATTTGTCGAACTGCCTAGTGAGGTTCTGGACGACTTCGAGATATGCCCCCATTCTTTCGTCCCTCGTTTCATACTCTCCGTGAAACTGGCTAGCTACTAGCTGCGAATCACTATAAGCGTTTAGCTCTCGGATTCCGAGGCTTAGGGCGAGCTTCAACCCTGCGATTAGTGCTTCATATTCAGCTTCGTTGTTTGAGGCGCTGAATCCGAGCCTATATGACTGCTCAATGGTTTCTCCTGCTGAAGAAGTTAGCCTTAGACCGATACCGGAGCCCTGTTTTGATGAGGCTCCGTCGACGTATAGGCTCCACTTCGGAGATTCCATTTCGGAGTCTAACTGCTCGGATGTTAGCTCAATGATAAAGTCGGCAAGGACCTGAGCTTTCGCTGCTGCTCGAGGTCTATACTCAATATCATATTCGCTGAGCTCTATGGCCCATTTAGCCAATCGCCCTGACTGGTTGGGGCTGTGCAAGATCATTCGTAATGGTTGTGAGGTCATTACAACGATCGAGTGCGATTGGAAGTAAGGTCGCAATTTTCTGGCAGCTGTTACGACTGCTAGAGCTAGTTTTTCCATTGCAGGGTACCTGGTTTCGGCGTCTATCAAACTTTTACTGGTGTAATAGACAGGTCTTTGTTCGTTTTGTTCCTCTCGTACTAGAACGCCGCTGACTGCAGCAGTTGATACAGCGAGGTATAGGTACAATGGCTCTCCTACTACTGGTTTAGATAGGATCGGAGGTTCGGAGAGATAGGCTTTCAATTGCTTGAAGGCTTCCTCACATTTCTCGTCCCATAAGAACTTCTTATTATTTCTTAGAAGCTTGTAAAATGGGAGACATTTATCGGTGGACTTGGATATGAATCGATTCAATGCCGCGATTCGTCCAGTCAATCTCTGTACCTCTCTGGTCGTCTTAGGTGACGGCATTTCTAGGAAGGTTGCTATCTGCTGCGGGTTGGCTTCAATGCCTCTTTCGGTTACGAGATAGCCTAGGAACTCGCCTGAGGGTACCCCGAAAGTACATTTAGTGGGATTGAGCTTCATATCGTACTTGTTCAGGATATCGAAGCATTCCCTTAAGTGGGAGATATGATCTTCTCCAGCTGAGGATTTGACTAGCATGTCGTCGATATAGACCTCCATGGTTTTTCCAAGTTGTCCAGCAAACATCTTATTTACTAGCCTCTGATAGGTAGCTCCTGCGTTCTTTAATCCGAATGGCATAACCTTATAACAATAGGTTCCTCGTTCGGTTATGAATGCAGTTTTCTCCTGGTCCTCAGGATCCATCATGATTTGGTTGTATCCTGAGAAGGCATCCATGAAGGATAGGAGTCGATGGCCAGCTGTTGCTTCAACCAGGCGGTCGATGTGAGGTAACGGGAAGCTGTCTTTAGGACAAGCTTTGTTTAGGTCTGTGAAGTCTACACAGATTCTCCATTTCCCGTTTTTCTTCTTTACCACTACTGGGTTAGCTAACCAGTCGGGGTAATGTACCTCTCGAATGGACCCAGCTTTCGTAAGTCGGTCAACTTCGTCGTTAACAGCTTGAGCCTTTTCGAGGCCTAGCTTACGACGCTTCTGTTTGATCGGTTTGAAAGTAGGGTCAACTTTTAGCTTATGGGTGGTGACGTTCGGATCTATTCCTTTCATGTCACTGGTGGACCATGCAAAGGTTTTGACATTGCTTTTCAAAAAATCAATGAGCTCCTTTTTGTCTCAGGAGGTAGCTCGGACCCGATGCTCACCTGTCTTTCAGGATCTGAGTCGTCGATGCAAACTTTTTCGGTTAGGTTCCTGGGGGGACCTCGAATATTTTGTTGCATTTCGCGACCCTCCTGGATCTGTAATTGCTATTGGGGGGACTTTTTGAGGATTTCGAATCCTCCCAAATAGCAGATCCTGGATATCTTCTGGCTACCATGTACGGTAGCTATCCCTTCGGGTGTTGGGAATTTTACGCACTGATGGTACGTTGAGGCTACTGCCTTCATTTTGTGAATCCAGGGTCTTCCCAAAATCGCGTGGAACGGGGAAGGTCTATCGATGACTACTAAGTTGGTCATTTTCATTATTCCGCCAGCTATGACTGGGAGCTTGATAGTTCCCAATGAGGTAGCTGTTTCTCCGGAGAAGCCTACGAGGTTAGCTTTTTGGCCAATAATTTCGTAGTCGTCTATTTCCATCCCTTTTAGGGTGTTATAGAAAATGAGGTCGACAGAGCTTCCTGTGTCTATCATGAGCTTAGGAACCTCGTATCCTGCGATGTTCAGGGTGACAATCAACGCATCATCGTGAGGTCTGTCAAGGTTTGAGGTCTCGCTTTCCCAGAAAGAAATCTTAGTATTGGACTCAGGGTTAGGAGGCTTAGGTCCAGTGTTAGACACAGCCTTCCGCACGTGATTCTTAATGGAATTGACGGAGTCTTGACATATGTCTGATCCTCCAAGGATACAGTCCACCCTCGAGTCGGGGCTCGATTGAGGGGACGGTTTGCTCAAGAGAGCTTCGACTTGTAAACTTTTTCCTTGGGGGAATTTCCCAAGAATCATGTCGACTCTTTTCTTGGGAGCTGGAGGTGGCGAATCGGTCTCCTTCTCAGGTGACCTCTCGCGTTTCGGGGAAGTGTCCCTGGAACCTCTTTTCTGATAAGGTGGTGGCTTTTTAAGGTCCACGCCCTTTATTTCTCCAGCTGCGAATTTAGCTGCCAGCTGGCGTTGGAGGTCCCAACATTCCTCGGTTGAGTGTCCTTCGCGATCGTGATAAGAGCAACGTTTGCCTTTATCGAAGCCTTTTGACCAGGGAGTTTTGTTTGCTGCTGCAACAGGTTTCTCTTCCTTGTCTTCCTCGATTGCGTAGGAATGTTCTCCCTGAGTCTGATTATTTCGAGGGTTACCCTTTTTATGAGGTCCCTTAGTCTCAGAGGATTCACCTTTCGAATGATTCTGAGGTTTCTTGTGGAGTTTATCCAGTGCAGCTGTCTCCTCCTCCAAAGTAATATATTTGGTGGCTCTATGAAGAGCGTCATCGATAGTTGGAGGAGTATTGAGTGTTAGCTCTGACCAGAATTTCGATCTATAGAACAGACCTCTCCTAAGGGCCTCGATGGCGACTAGGTCGTTAGGATTCGAGAGCTTAGTTCTTATTGCCCTGAATTTCTCAATGTAGACTCGTAATGAGTCTCCCATTCCTTGACTGACCTTCCAAAGGTCGGCCTCAGAGGCTTGCTTCAGGATATGGGTTGAGTATTGCTTCATGAAGGCGTTAGTTAATTGATCGAAATTGTCTATCGAGGCTGGCTCGAGACCGGAGAACCACTCAAGGGCTGTTCCGACCAAATTTTCGGCGAATGTCCTGCAGTAACCTGCTTCACATTCTTCCTGTGTGAAATGGGCTTTAACGATTGCCAATCGGAAAGCTCTCAAATAGGCTTTCGGGTCGGAGGTCCCATCATACTCAGGAATTCTGATTTTTCGGGTATCTCTTATGTGAGAGCTGGCAATTCTGTCCGTGAATGGAGTTCCACGGGTTTCCTCGATCAAGCTATCGATTTCGGGAGCTGAGCTCGTAGCTTTATGGACTTGAGCTCCCAATTTCTGGAGAGCCGCGTGAGTTCGCTCCATATATCTACGGATAGCTTCAGGTCCTTCAAACGGAAGGACGTTTGGATCGTTCGCAGGTACCCGACGGGCAGGTTCCTGACGGAATCGAGTTGGCTCATCCTCCCATGCGGTTGGTGGGCTAAGTCGCTCACCATTTCTTGGGTTATCGGAATCTATCCTTTGATAACCGTCCCCATTCGGGATCGAGCTTCTGGTTTGATAAACCGAAGCTGACGCTCTGCCCCCAGATGGGAAGGATATTCCTGCTCCGGACCTAGGATCAGGCGGCGGAGGAGGTAAGCGAGTACTCCTGTCAGTAACCTGACCGGGTGTGGAACTAGTTGTCGCTATGTTACTTCCCATAGCACTGGCGTTAGGTGGATTAAACACGGGAGCTGTTCCAGTATGAGGTGTCTGGAAAGCAGATCCGCGTCCTTCCGGGGCAGTGCTATCAGGGGAAAAGTTTAAACGTGCTCGGGGAAATGAGGGATCGGTTAATCGATCATGAAAAATGACCCCCGGAGCTTGACGTTGCGGTGGTTGGGTTGTTGCGTTTAGAGATCTAGTTATCTCTTCGAATCGTTGCTGACGTACAGTCAGCTGATGCATCGTGCGCTCACTTTCCTGAGCTCTGTCTACTAATTGTATCATCATCTGGCGGATCTCAGAGAGCTGAGCCTCCGTTTGATTCGGAATGGCTTGCTGCTGAGGATTCTCGGTGATCGGGAGCCCGGAAGTGTTTCCACCCGATGATCTCGGGTTAGTACCTCCGGTTGTAGTTTGGCTCGTTTGAGCACCAGCCGTAAGCTGTTGGCCAGATCGGTGGTCGCTACGTTGAGGCTCTGTGATTACGAGACTAGAGCCTCCGTCGTTCAGTGAGCCATCGCTCTGAATCGGGAGGTTAAGGTCAGACGGGTTTGTTGTCTGATCGGTAGGGTTCATCCTCAAGTTAGAGTAAGGGATTCGATTGTTTCTTCCCCACAGACGGCGCCAATTGTGAGGGGTAAAACTCACACCTAGATTTTAGATCAGGTTTTATGTTTAGGAAAGGTTTGGGAAAGATTATCGCGGGCTGAATCCCGTAAGAACTTGTTGAATGAACTTCGATTTGTATTGATATAATAGAAATGGGATGGTTACAAAAGATGATCTTTGATGAATACAAAGATTACAAGAGAATTACAATGAGAACGTTTTGATGAATATTGAGTAAAATATCAGTTGGGTCGGATCCCTTTCTTAGTCTTTGACCCTCTCTTTTTATAGCCTTGGACTTCTTTAAGTTGTCTCCAACTGACCTCCGAGATTTTCTCCACTTGAGATGGAATCCGCAACAGCTTCCCCTTGACCGGGTCCTGCGCTTCTTCTTGTTATGACGTGAGCTTCCTCTTCGTCGTGACCTCCTTGGTTAGGATCCTTAGCTTTCAGCCTTCGGCTTCTACTTAGCTCTCTTTAGACTTAGAACTCGTGATGGGCTTATCGCGGCCCATCGTCATCTTTTACTATTGAATGATCAGCTACCGGGCCATATTCGGGCCCAACAGGTACCATGTATTTGATCATGTTTGCTTTCATGTTTAAGAGTCTCATGCATTGCATTTTTATTCATATTCATCAAAAAAAAAAAAAACAAAAGGAAATCATTTAGATTGCATTCACTTGCACCTTTTAGGAGAGTCTAGAGCATATAGGTTGCATTTCACTTGCATTGGGAGCAATGATTTAAAATGCCTTGGAAAGAACACCAATTCGTGTTTGAATTGATAATGCACCTCTTGAAAAGCCTTGTATGTTTCGAGCCTTGAAAACTCTTCCTGAAACTTGTTTATTGCTAGAGCTCAGTCTTTGAATGCCAACTACAATCTTATTTGAACTGAATGAACTTAATGCCTCTTGCTTATGGTCTTTTGTGTGCTGAATCATGGCTATACACATTTGAGATGTCACATCCTCTCTGCCTATCTTTTTGACAATCTCAAATGGTAGACCACTCCCCAAAACCCTACCTCCTTTTAAGCCTTCATTGAATTGATGAGTGAGGCCTTTTTCGGAAAGCCTTACATGTGCATAATGTTGAGAGTATCGGGAACGACAATGCTTGATCTTCATTCTTGCTAGACTAGATACTCTATTGTCTAGCCATAGGATTGGGGGTGAGTGTTGTGAAGTTTGGCTTGGGAAGTTGAAAGTTGAAAGAAAATGATTGAACTCTTGTGCTTAATTGTTTCATTGGGAATTGTTTAAAACCTCTAGCTTGAGTTGTGAAAGTCTTGGCCCCCAAGTAAAAAAAAAAGAGAAAGAAAGAAAAAAAAAATATATAAAAAAAAAGAAATAAAGAAAGGGGGCTAGCAAAGTGTAAATGAGCTAAGAGGTTGTGTTCTTAAAAGTTTAAGATGTGAGTGGGGTTTAACTTTGGGAATAATTGTGTCACTTGTATGTTTGAAAAAGGGTAGAACAGTGGAGATTGAGCATTGTATGCATGAGTTGATCCCTTTCTTAGATATATTATGTGCAATGTCAAGGTTACTTGTTTTGAGAGTGAACCACCTTGAAGATAATAAGTTTTGAACCCCTTGATCACTAAAACAAAAACCCTTCCCTTACCCAAATGACTTGGACCAATTGACCATTTGCAAGAATTCACTTGATGATGTGCTTAATGAACGTGAGAGTTGGCTGATTTGATTGTGTGATTGCTTGACAATGAGTGTAGGGATTTAAAAGAGTAAGGATAGGCCTAGAGAAACTAGAGTGCAATAAGAGAGTGTGCTATTTTGGACTTTGAGTAAAATCTAGTCCTATGTGTGTTTCTTTTGGCTATGAGCTCCCACCATCACATCCTCTTTCTCGATGAGTTCTAGAAAGTTCACTTGTGGACAAGTAAAAGAACAAGTTTGGGGGAGTTGATGTCTTGCATAATTGCATTGTTTCACACATTCCTTTTCATGCATTTTCATCATGTAGGTTAGATTCTAGCCATGTTTAGGTTGCATTTTGCATACATGAGTCCTTATCAGGTATTGGAGCATCTTATGGAGCTTTTGGAGACATTGGGATGCATTTGGAGCTCAAAAGATATGAAAAGGAGGTTGATTGGTCGAGAAGAGCCTGGAGCGACCTGCAGAGGTCGCTGTGAGACCTCGCTCCAGCTGGAGCGACCTTGACGACCAAAGCTAGAGCGACCACTCCAAGTCGCTCGGCTTTACACGGCTCGAAGACGAAGAAAATGCTCCGGAGCGACCCCTCGCAGCGACCATCCGAGGTCGCTCCCAAGGCCAGAGCGACGTGTTGGAGCGACCTGCGGAGGTCGCTGCGTGTTTCCTATTTTCGATTTCTTTTTAATTCAAGGACCTATTTGCAATTACTTATGTCGTTTTGGCACTCTGAAAAACCTAAGTTTAAGACTGATTGTAGCCACTTTTGGGCAGTTTATCTGTTGTGGAAGAGAAAAACACAAAATACTCTTGGAAAGTTCATCTTTTGGATTCATTGTTCTCTTGTTATTGATTTCTTATTGATTTCCTGTGTTCATCTACATGTTTAATCTGAAATCCAGTATGGGTTTAAGGTTTAACATGAAGATTAGTGAGTAGTTCTCTTTTGAATTCATGGGTTAGGGAGACTAGGGTGATTAGGTTAGATCAAAGATGTTTTTAGTGTAGATCAATCTCAAGCCTTGCTAGTAGAGTGTTCTTACAGCCTCTTTCGTTCTGATCATTCGAAAGTTGTTCTCTAGACATTTCCCACCCAAAAGGTGTTTGTTGAAATGTCCGAGACAACTCTGCTAGGCTCTTAATGCATCTTGCCAAAGACATTTGTTGTTAAGAGTGTTAGGATAGCTAATAAACCTGTTCTTATTGATTGCTTTCATATCATTCAGCCAAAGAGATTTGATGTTGAGATGTGTTAGCAAATGAGCATTCATCTAGATATAGAGCTTGCTTAGGATCGTGTTTAGGCTTAAGGTCATTTGTTTGATTCATCATTTGTCATCTTTGTCTGATACTTGATCACCCGAAATCATATTCCCATGCCCATGAGTTCTCTTTTATCATATTTAAGAAAGTCATTCATCTACTGCGTTTTAGTTCTATCTTGTCATCATAGTTAGTTATTTGTTTCTGAATCATTTTAAATCATTGGTTGCATTTAGATTAAGTAAGTGCTTGCATTCTTAGTGCTTGAAATCCCTCAGAACTGGTTCGACATATTACTTCCATTTTACTATCATTTGACTTAGGAGCCTCAAAACTCCTAACATCATGAACTCATATTTTCTTAGGGAGCTTTCTTTCTCTACATGATATTACTTTGATTCTTTGAAATTATGTAATCAATAGAAAGATGATTTAACTTTCTTGTTCTTTTATTATTATCGGAGGATCTTCGGTCAAAGTTCATATCCCTTAAATCCATAATATATACTATTAGTTTTGTCATAAGCAGAGTCGCTAGGATTGTTTATCTCTTAAGATCTTTCATAAGAACAATAAAATATGGGAGTTTCAAAAAAAAAAAAAGAACAATGGAATATGAAACTAAATTGATACTATTGACCTCTTTGAAAGATTAGTCGGATCTCGGCTGCCCTCTTATTAAAAACAACTGAATAGGACTGTTTCAACCAAATGATAACATAAGCAAACTTATTCCTTCAAACATCCTAGCAAAGCTCAAATCAACAAAAATCATCACGAAGTTTTTTCTTAATCATTTATCCAATGAAGGACCAAATAATACAACCGCATTATGTTTGTAATTGCATGATTATATAAGATCATAGGAGTTCTACACGATATACATTATACGACCGAAAAATGATATATATATATATTTAAAAAGAGTCTGCTCATATCGAATCAATCAACCCTGTGCATTGGCTCCAGCAACAATCTCAAGAATCTCATCAGTAATCTTAGCTTGACGTTTTCTATTATAAACCATCGAAAGCGATTTTCTTTAGATCCGATGCATTAAGTGCTTTGAAAAATATCCAAAGCCAAAAAAAAATTAAAGTCAAAAACAAAAATCTTACGGCCTATTTTTCTAAAGCAAAAACAACTGAAGCTACAGCAACAACCAATCAACCCCTAAGTTTAAACTTTAAAGATCAACTACTCTTATCTGTTTACTCAGTGTTTAGCTCTTCTTCCCTGAACCTTTATTGTTTGGTGAACACAGAACACTATGATCAATTGACCGCAAAATTTTGTATTTGTGACTCTTTGCTTGCCCTTCTCATCATGTGTGAAATTCCTCAAGATATATGCCTTCTATCCTGCAAGAGAGTTCATTACAATATT